>NW_015114400.1:111082-115155 GCF_001443285.1 Poecilia latipinna | reverse complement strand
GCTCTGAATGAAAAACTTTTTATTTAATACAGTAAATGTTTCCCTAGTTTAAAAAAATATTTACAATTCAATTTACATCAACAACTGGACACAGCAGAGTATGAAATTATGATGCACAGCTAGCTCAAGGGAAAGGTTTATATGAGATAATGGGCAACATTGTTTCCATAGGAATGCATTTGTATTTTTGATCATGAATACTTCACAGTAAGTGAATATCATAGTTCCTTATAAGGAATCAAAAGGAATGAGGACACTTCCTGGTCTTCACTTTTTTGCAGTTGTACTGAACTCTGCCAGTGAGGTTTAGAGAGATGGTGTCAATCAGGTTTGGTTAAGGTTAGGGTTAGAAATTGACTAGCATTTGTTTTTTGATTTTTTGTTAGGAAGAATATCTATGCTAGGTTTATATGCAGTTACTAAAATGAATGGAAGACTATACAAAGTTTTCAGTTTGTATAGAAGTACAAAGGTATGTGTCTGTATGCATGCAGGTGTCTGTAAAAACGTTGCAAACGTTTCTGTCCTATTGGCAGAAATGAACCAATAGGACACAAAAGCGAACAGTGAGATGCATGTACTAGACTGGAAAAAAAACACACTAATTGATCACTGTTTGGTGTGTGTGGTGTTTCAGTAAATGTTCAGGATATTAGCTGACTTTGTCCCATTCTGTCTGTGTAGTTTTACCTCAATATGCTATACCTGTTTGCTTGATGTAACATAACTATGGGTCTGACTTTTTGTGTGTACTGTAGATTTTGCTGACTTTGTTAACACTCACCGTTTTCAATGCCTTTTTTAAGTTCTCTGAAATACATGGTGTGCTCATGACTGCAAACAAGTATATATGTTTGCAGCTGTCTTTACATAATTTTAAGAAAATTATGTAAAGACAGCTGGACTGTATTTCAGCTCAGTCTGATTTACCATATCTGATGATGTCAGTGATTGGATGCAGTGTATCGGGAATCCTAATGTGTTTCTTTTGTTTGTTTGTTTGTTTGTTTTTTGCCCATTAGTTAAAAAAATACAGACAAATACAGTTTTTCCAGAAAATGTTTATATCTTGTTTGGATTAGGTTGTGGGCCTAGAGTTTATTTCAGTTACAGTCTCTAGTTTTATTTTTCTCCTCCCTGCCAGGTCGTTATTGTAATTAAGAATTAGAGATAAGGATGACTAAGCAACAACTGAAATCATTTGATAGTTGACTTTGAATATACTCAATAAGAATTCAACTTAATGTTGTCACCAGCATAACAGTCATCATCATCCTCATCATCATCATTCATCACCAATACAATGTATAAAATATGTTGAGTGCTGAGTTCCTCCCAGTAGGAAGACAGCTTGCCCTCCAGGTGACTTTCTAATCTACCAGACTGATAAATGCAGAGTCAAAGAAGGTTCTTTATGGCTCTCAATGCAACCTCACAATGGGTATACTACAGCTGGGATTTTCAATCAGTCTACTTCCTCTACTCCATCTGATGATACTAATAGCCTCTGCTCTGTACATAAGTAATCTGGCTGAGCGTTTTCCAGTGTTAGTTTGAGCCCCTAACCCATCAGTGCACATGCATGTCATTTTTTTCTCCCCAGGACTCTGTGATGTGTGTGTGTTTGTGAGGTGTCAGCAACAGTATCCTTCCAGGGACTCGGAGCTCTCTAAAGAGGCATCCATCTCTGGGGGTCTTTTGTGTTGGGAGGAGCATCCAAGGTCACCAGCTGAAAGACCTCCCTTTGTGCGCTTGTGTGTGTTGCCTCCATCTAGTGACTCAGGATCCTTGGCCTATTAATTGACCTGACAATGATAAAGGAAATGGAAGTGGATGCTATTTGTCTCTAATGCACCCTCACTCATATTATCCCAAAGACAAATGGGTGCCGTTTTCCCACTTGAGCTGCTCTAATTTTTTTAAATCCCCCTCTCAGGATGTGTAGGGACAGGGTGTAAGTGGGACATTATGTGGGCATATATGAGCCAGTGTTATTTGTGTCAAGCACAGATTTCCAAGGTGGGAGGTCAAGACCCTGTTGTGAATTGTGTACAGTTTAAAGAAAACACAATTGCTGATAAAACATGTTACCAATTTTTGATCAATATGAACACACAGCATTAAGTTCTGCATGGTGGTTTCAGCACATCTACCTAGCAGAAGACTTCTGGGCATGAAGTTCTGCTTGGCCCAAGCCTTAGTGCGAACAGTTTTACTGTTTTCCCCCTACACGTGTGGGGTCTCTTCCTTTACTAACATATGCCCCACACTGAAAAAACATAAATGTCATTGACTGGTCTCTGTAAACTGCCATCAGGTGTGGGTACACACCCACAACAAACACACGTTTGTTGTTCCAGTTGTCCTGACACATCCAACATGTACTCCTCCCCACCTGTATACTGTGTATTTGCTTGTGAAGGAAATGAAAGAACATTTATTGTTGAAAATCATCACCTGATATTAAAGGTTGTGGAAACTGAATGCTTGAAGCTAACTACTTGGTGATGAGACCGTGAAGGCTTCTGCTATATTTATTTCTAAAATGGACTATTGTTAACAGTGTCTCAGATAAGTGACCTAAGTGATTTAAGTAAATAAGTATGAGGCTCCTACTGGATAACTACTGCATGGGAGATTATGTTTCAGATGGCAACAAGTTATTTAACCCCAACTAGTGCAATGAGTTGCTTCTCATTTCTTAAGCAACCATGTGGACAGACACATCCTATGGTCATGGAAAAGATGTCAGTCTGTTTGAGAAGGGTCAAATCAAACAGAAAAAAAACTAAGGAGATTGCAGAAAGTACTAAAACTGGGTCAAGAACTGTCCAACGCTTTATTGAAAACTAGGAGGAAAGTGGGGATCCATTGTCTAAGAGGAAGAAATGTGGCCGGAAAAAATCCTGAGTGATCATGATTGGTGATCACTTAATGTCTGATATCAAGTCGAAGAAAATAAAAAACAGTAGAACTCCAGGCGCTGTTTAATAGTGAATGTAAGAGCATTTCCACAAACACAATGTGAAGGGAACTCTTGGGACTGGGACTGAACAGCTGTGTGGCCTTAAGAAAACCACTAATCATTGAGGCTAACCAGAAAGAAAGGCTTCGATTTGCTAGGGAACATAAAGATTGGCCTCTGGAAGAAGGACATGTGGTCTGATGAGTCCAAATTTACCAGAGTTCCAGAGTGATGGGTGCATCAGACAGTCCAACAAAATATTAGAATATGTAACCTTTTTTTTGTTTGCAACCTTTTTTGACCAGGCAGTGTGTTTTGTTGTTCTAGATCCATTAACTTATTTCTGATCATGTTTAATCATCAAATAAAGTCTTCATAAGCATACAGTGCATTTGTCTCCATTTTGACCTTATAATCTGAATTGCAGCATAAGTTTTAAAATCCTAGCTGACAGGAGTGGCACTTAATGCGTCTTTCTCTCCAACGGACAATCTACTTCAAGGTCCAGGGATGTTTTTTTCAAATAGCTTGTACATAAGTAGTTATTTGAGCTACTGCTGCTTTTCTATCATCTTTAAGCAGTCTGTTTGTTCTCCTTTAACCTCTTACATCAACAAGCCATTTCTCTCCACCCAACTGATGCTCAATGCATGTTTTCTCATTTTTCATAAATTCTCTGTAAAACCGATTGATAATTGAGTGTGAAAATCTCAGTTAAGCAGTTTCTGAAATAAGTAAACCAGTCGTTCTGCCACTAATCAACCACAACACGCAGTCAGAGCTATGTAGTTCCTCTTAACTCCTCTCTTCTGCTTTACACATAAGTCATCTTCACCACATCTAGATGGCTAAATGTTTCTGATTAATTCCAGCTATACTTCTCAGTGATTCTTGAGAATAGGGACAAAACAGGTCCTATGGATAAAGCACAAAATTTGAATAAAATATATTTGACTCAACTAACCTGGGTCATGTGAGCACAACAATGTATATTTTTCTGGTGTTTGCTGAATATTTTAATATGTTAAACATAGTAGTAGGTGGATGATGTCTGTAAAATCCCAGGGGGCGTTCAGAGGACGGCAGGGGGCGCTGGCGGAAGTTTTTA
>NW_015114400.1:87340-106193 GCF_001443285.1 Poecilia latipinna | reverse complement strand
GATGGTGATGACAAAGTTCTGGGTCAGGTCGTAATTTAATTTTTTTTTAAAAGCGTTGCAACTGGGAGCCTGCACCCTAGCATCATTAATATTTCCAAAACATTATTTATCATATTTGCATACATAAGGTTGAGAAATAATAAATTTAAAAAAAATTGGGAAAAATGTAAACCCATTTTGTCCCTATTATCAAGAATCACTGTTCTGATGGATATACAATCTGTGTTAACAAGAAGTTTGATAGATGTACCTGTTAAAGTTGACACGGAAATTATGTATAGAGCCAAACCACCAAGGTCCTCCAGATCCTCACAGAGGGGCTGGATTGTTTTCTAACAAAATAAAAGCAATATGAATATTTGACGTAAACAATACCTCCACAGCTCACCAGTGTACAGAGCAGTTGGAGGAGACATGGAGAAGTTTCTGACTGTGAACAGAAAAACATGGCAGAGGCAAATAAAGCAAGTAACGGTAGTCAGCAGAAAAAGACCAGGAAATATGACGAAGCCTGCGTAGTCTGTGGGCTTATTGTGGAGGCAACATGCTATGCACTTTTAATACCTTCTGATAAGCTAAACTATAAGCAATACTGTTTCAAATCCTGGACAAAAAAATGTTAAGTTATATAACTTTTTGTAAAGTAATAAACTAATGAAGCTGGAAAGTAATCAATGTTCACAGTTTAAAGAATGTTACTGTCTTTTTTCATGTACATCCCACTGTAACATTTCATTTTTTCTATCAAGAATCTCACAGACTGGTTCAGTCTTGATAGAAAGCTATGAACAAAGTTAATAAACTGAACTTTGAAATGATTTGAAGTCTTAAATCACCCTCTCAGCTTCTTTCAATTCTCTCAACCATTTTACTGCTGAAGTACCACGCTGAGATGTTAACACTCTCTTAATCACAAGTTTATAGAATATTACTAAGATGTTGACAGCACAGATAACTTTTTAGGTGTTTTTTATTATTTAACTGAAGCAGACTTAGACTATATGTAACAAGGTTGGGTTTGCCTTTAAAAACTAATTTGCCTTAATTGTTTAGCAATGATTAATTTGATCAATTTCATGTGAATTAACAAAATATAGTAAATATTGAATATTTGAGATATAAAAATATCTACCCTAGCTGACTGCGATGAGATGGATTGAGTTGTGTTGCATCTTCGCCACAAGCTCTGATGCCGGTCATGACCTGAAGTGTTTGGGGCCCGACCTCCATCACCCATACCCCATTGCTCAATGCTCATTGCTAGACTCTTTGTCTCATTTGAATATATTGATTGGACCATCTGTAAACCATTTATCTCCTTCAAAAGACCGTTAAAGTACCCCCCTCCACTTCTGAGCCCACCCACCACTGTTTCCCTTACAGAGGGAATAAACATGCACACAAACCAGGAACCACACACACACATACACGCACGCACACAAGTCGTGTTTTCATCACTTGTGGGGACTTCACATTGACTTCCATTGACTTTCTACAGCCTATCCCTTACCCATAATCCTAACCCTACCCCTAACCCTAACCATCACAGACTTAACCACTAACCCAGAAACAACAGTTTCCCTCATGGGGACCAAGAAAATGTCCCCATAAGGAGCAATGGTCCCCATAACCCCACATTGTAGATAGAAATAGGTTCCCTTAAGGATATGGAAACCTGATACACTCATACACACACACACACACACACACACACACACACACACACACACACACACACACACACACAAATACACACAGACATAGAAAGAGAGACTGACAATGAGAGAAAGACTGAGAGAATCAGACACGTCTTTGCTGAATAAGAGGACATTATATCTTAAAAATATTGAATTCTTTCCTAGAACAGAACCTTGAAGCAGACGGAGGTGTGTATTGTGTGAATTGAGCTGAGGACCCGAGAACCCAGAATGTAAACACAGGTGTATAGCTGAACTCAAAATCTCCAGGCTGTTGTAGCCATTTAATGATTCATTTAGTGTTTCTGAAAGTCTCACAATTAAAGAAACTAATCACAGCGTTTATGTGGTGAATTCCTCCTTCAAATAATCTGCTTAGCTAGCCCTACATTCATGGCCTAATGTGTTTGTGTGTCAGCAGATGTGTGTATACACTTGTGGTGTGTGAGGGTTGCCATCATAAACTGCACCCTGATGTTGCAGAAGCAGACTTCTAGTACATTTGCAAGCTCCAGACATTCTTTGGACAGTAGAGTAAATGCATCATCATGCATTCTGAATTATTTCTGAATTTTACAGCTGTAAAGTACTGCATCCTGAAATTGGACTGCTGCCCTCAAACAAGAAATTTTCATTTAAACGCTTGCATCAGACATCTTTGGTTTGAGCTTAGTATTTTTTTCTAACCTCTTTAATTCTTGCTTTTGTCTACCTTCTTCACTCAAATATGTTACCTCTGCAGACAAACTGTTGGTGGACATCCATTTGCAAGACCAAGCAAGAGAGAAGCAGCATTAGAGTGGTGAGATGAAGAAAGGGGGTAGATAGAGAACATAGGTGTGAAAAAAAAATCAGAAGAGGGAGTTAAGGAAGCATGCAGTAGAACAAGCTGGGGATAATACGCAGAACAAAAAAGAAAAGCAGAAAGGAAAAATAAATGATAACAAATATGTCCTATCTCCTTCAACATGAGCACATTCAACTGGCACCGTGGTGTGATTTGTGGATCATTCTCAGCTCCTGCAGACTGCAAGTTAACATTTAAAACATCTCTGCTCCAGCAAGGTGAAGGGTGGTGGTTGCTATCCAGCAGAGACCTTGCCTCTGTGTCGAAGTACAGGGCACAGGCAGATGGTGGAAAATTGGCAATTGCACTTGAACCATACGGAGCATATGCACATGGGAGAGTTTGCAAAGACCCAGGGCATGGGGTTTGAGCTGAGGACCAGCCCCTGTTGAGGTTGGCAAAAAACACAAGGCGGTAACATTGGCAGAACTTACAGACAACACAATGCCTGTGAAGAAGGCATACTGTTACCTCTACCGTTAAATTAGAAGGCCCAAGAAGCAGCAAGTTTTAATTGGTAATACAGAAATAGTCTTGTATTTATATTTGATGAGAGCAGGCACTATTCTAAAACTATAGGTATTATTGAGACTCAGCAGGACGAGCGTTTCACTGTTTAAATGATTTCTAGTAACCGGTAATGATGCTGTGATGGTTTGTATCCAGATTGTCTTTTCAAAGTAGTGCAGAATGACAACTCCTTATCAAAGAGCATCAGAAGTGTCCCTGAAGTTTACCTCTGAAATAAAAGTTTGATTCAAAGAAAAGCAACTGCTTACGAATATAAAGAAAATTGTGACGATTTTTTGTGACATTAGGAAGAAAATCAAGGGTTAAAGTTATGGATTTAAATGAAGTCTATTGTGGGCCGCTTCAAATTTGCTGCTACATTGTGCACAACACAATAAACAATTTTAAAGCCACACCCAACAATGTATCATGTTTACAAAACAATTTTTACTATGACAATTTTATGATCAGATTTATTTCTGCAGGCTGCTCAACTTTGTATTTTGCTTGCAAAGATCTTTTATTGAAACTCAATGTGCTTCAAGACCTTTATGGCTCCAAAATTTAAAAATTACCGGAAGGAAATGGTGCCACTGGCTCCTCTCATTAATGCACATTACTTGGTTTCATTCATTTGGATTAGATGTATTAAAATATGGATGTATTTTTCCTTATACAAGGGAAAACCTCGTTTAAGAAAGTCAGAATAACCTGAAGAGGGCAGCAGTAGTTTTGAATGGTCAGCTCCTTTAACATCCCACCCCTGCCAGTCAAAAACTCAGAAAAAGTGAACCTTCCCTCCACCAGTGATTCATACAGAGGCTATTGAGAAATGAGTGCTTGCTGGTGGCGGGGCCTGTGTTGAAGTTTTAAATCATCTGATTTCATCCAATTACCGAAGCGCCAGCTATCTAATGAAGCTTACAGGAAGTGGTGTGCACTTTAAACAGTTGTTATCCTCTGTGAAGAGAGAAGTGCTGAGCTGAACCACATCTTTTACAGCAATAAAACGTTTTCCTATTCCTACAACTTTATTACTCAATATTTGGAAGCATTGTCAACACAGACTGAATGGCTTTGTTCACTCCCTCTGCTGCCGTCAACAAGAGCGCAGAAAATCTAAGTCATCATTCTCTACCAATCCTTCTGTTCTCTGACTGGCCTGGTTGAAATTCTACTGGAGAAATCATGGTCAATGGGAGAAATCGCAGATGAAGCACTGAAGGGAGATGAGAATCCAGGCTACATCAATGCTCTGGATTTAACTGAACCAAAGTAAGTGGAAATATGTGTTTCATGGTTGTTTACCTTTATGTTTTTTTTCTTCTGAGGTTCCTAATCATCAGTTGTTCTTCTGTAGGTGGGAACGGTTTTACCAACTGGCATTATGAACTGAACTTGACTACATTGTGTTATATCTAGGACAGAATCAGGATGTAGTATTTGACAAAGTTTCAATAAACATGTATTACTGGATTGATTTATTTCCATATTTCTATATATACTCAACATTAAAATCAAAATGCATTTGCTACAAAATACAACAACACAAACAAGAGAAAGAAGCATGCAGCATGGTCCAAAGGAGAGATGGCATTATCCTTCAAGAGGTTCTTTGTCAGACAGGAGAACATCAGTGCTGACCTGTGGAAAGACTCCGTCATCACTAGTCAAATGAGATGGAGAATAAAACTTTTTCTCACACATATTTGCTGCTCTGTTGCACAGTTCACACAGGTACGATTGTGGTGTTGGAGGAGACATGGTCTCTCTAAGGAACTTTTTGTTTTGTAAGAGTTTTTCTTGCAAATACGAGATCATGGTTAATGGGCTGGAGTCAGCATCAGTCATTTTCCTAATTTGGGTCAGAGATCTGTTAGAACTTGACAGGCCCTTCAGATTCTCCATCTCATTAGATGACATTGTTAGGCCCTTGAAGACCTTTTAAGAAAATTTAAAGTCATTTGAACTGAACTTGAACCTGTGATGGCCGTGAACATGGGCTGCACACTTTATCACTGCCGTGCCTGGCTTACTTTTTTTAAAAAGTCATTTTGATTTGATTGATTCCATTGACTCTAGTTTTAAAACAACACCAGAAAGTCAGTTAATTATTCAAAGGAGTTCAAAAATGAAAAATAGAGTAATAAAACATCTGTTTTTACTCCTCCTATAAATAATGGCCAAGAACTACACATTTCTGCAAAGTCAATATAAGCAGTGAAAAGCAACTAAGATTCTGCTGTGCTCCAGAAGCATCCTTTGTCCTACATTCCTACACTTGCCTTTAAAATTGTTTATCCAAAATGTTGGGATTATAATATTGAGCATCATTTCAATAAGTTTTTTCTAGGTGAAGTAATACATTGTGGAATTTCTGACAGAATAATGTTAAACATCTCTGCATCCTTTCATCTGAAATGTCTTATTTCAAAACTTTCTTATTGTAATTATACACTTATATGTATGAGCAAATTATGTAAGGTGAGCGAACTTTTGCGACAAGTTTTAATACCTAGTATGGAAACTGTACTGTACGAAAACCCAAAACACAGAGGACTGACAGCCATGACTCTACAGGAGGAGTTGTTCTGCTTTTGAAAGCTGCTTTTGGTTTGGTGTCTATCAAAGTGCAGCCTCTTCACAGGACCTGCTGAATCCGGACAGTGATGTACAAGTGTATTTCAACCAGCTGTGTCTGTTTACCAATCAATCTACTCCACTCTGTGGAGCTGGATTCCATGTGTCATTATGACTCCTGCTCGGTGCCATAAAGCAGAGTTGGACAGTGCTGATAGCAAAGATTGATATGGCTGGTCCTGATCGGAGTTACACAGATGTATTGCCATACATCTTCCAGAACACAGGCCTGTCATCTTCCTACTGGTGCAGAGGCTTTGTCAAAGAAATATGCACACGAGACGCTCAGAGCACAAGCATGGAGACCAGCATCCCATGACTAGATATGTACTCAGAGACATCCACTCAGATTTACAGAGACCTCTATCTGTGCCTCACCCCATCTCCCTATCACAAGTCTGTCATAGCTTCCTAATGCATAAAAACATAACCCCCCTCTCTCTTTGCCTCTGTCTCTCTCTCTCTTTCTCTTTCTCTTTCTCAGTCCTTTCTTTCCTTGACGTGTCTGGACACCACTCTGTGGCCATAAATCGTTTAGTTGGATGGATGAGTGTCTCCAGCCCATTCATCATATACCTTATCCAGCACCCTCACCACTGTTTTTATATCAGGCAGCAGTGAAACTGACAGCTGATGGTCCTCACTCTCCCTCTTTGCATTCCTTTCTTTTTACCCTCCACCCCTCAGTGTTTTTTCTCATTTCTTTTTTCTCATTCCCCAGTGGCCCTGCTAGCTTGTACACCTAACGGTGGGCATGTTCGTGGCTGTTCATGCACGCTTCTTTCTCACCTCCATCCCTCCCCCCTCCAGCACAAATCCTGCTTCTCCACCTTCCAATCTTCCCATCCTGCCCTCCCCTCACCGCTCATGTCTCTCTCCATCTATCTCTCTCCTGTGCACCATTGGGACAAGAGTGGCACCTTCAGAGTGTGCTGTAAAAAGGCCCTATAAAAAGCTCCAACACAGGGAAGAAAGGGTAATGATGAAATTTAACTGCTCCTCTTGGTGCACCTGGGGTCTGGCACACAACACACACACACACACACACACACACACACACACACACACACACACACACACNCACANACACACACATGCTCACACACACACACACGCACACACACACAGTGTGTTGATGTGCGGATATCTGTGTGTGTTTGCCTGTGTGTTTGCTAAGCAGGAGGCCTGGGCTCTGAACCGGAACTGGCCTGCTGGGGGGGTCAATGTCACAGCACCGCCATGAGAGTTATCGCATTTTAAAGACGCATTGAAGATTTTGTGGGGGAACTCATTTATACCGACATAAAAATGGAAGGTGGCAAGGGAAGTTTAAAACCTGAAAGGGAAGGGAGTGGGACAACAGGAGCAAAATCCAGTGGGCAGCAGGTATGATGGTCTAACTGGCCTCTGCAGTGTGATACAGATGTTAACCCCTTATGGAGGTTGGAAGCTGAAAGAAAAGCAGACCTAGGGTAAAATTTGTCGAAATTGCAAGTACAGATAGTAAGAATTTTTACTGCTGTATGCCTTGTTCAGATCATGTCTATAAAATCCATAGTACAGATTCAGACTTACCATGTTGTAAAAGTGATTTAAGAAGTCTGTTGTCTGAATCTTCTCTATTGACGCTGTAGTATGAGCATGTGAATAGAATATGTGAAATATGTTATGGTAAAAATCTTATTACCTCTTAGATGTGGTCTCTGCTGGATTGGTCAGAATCATTTTCAGTTCACTTTTTGGTCAAGAAAGCAGCTTTCCGTCTTTGTGCTCAGATTCTGGCCCACTGGCCTTCTCTGCTTTCCCCCAGTTTTCCTGCCTCCCACCTGCCTTTGCTGGACCGCCAGCGTGGAGAATCAGCCTTTGATGGGCTTCTGGGGTCTGTAGGAGGGACTTGTTGAGAGGATAAAAGCCCAGGGAGCGGCAGCATGCCCTGACTGACGGGGCCAGGCCCGTATCCCAGGCCTGACTCCAAACCTTTAGCAAATAAAAGGCTGCATTAACAGGCCTGCAGAGTGTGATCATGCATTTCTGCCTCTTTCAGGTTTTTAATTAGCTTTCATATTTCCTGTGACGATCCATCCATTATAATATTTATTCATGTACCTTGTACGGTGACTCTCAACGGTGTGCACAGTCCTGTTAAAATGACAAATTTGTTTTACTTAAAAATATACATATAATTTCAAAATGAAGTATTTTTTTGCCTATTGGCTGTACTTCCAAGAGCAGAAATAAAGAAGTCTGTTAATGTTAGCTTCTGCAGTAGTGCCAAGATCAAAATCAAATCAAATCAAATCAAATTTTATTTGCACAGCACCTTTCAGCAACAAGGCATTTCAAAGTGCTCAAAGATGGCTTCCATTTTGCTTAGTACTGAATATTGTATGGATGTTCTATCCATAGAGTTTGTGGTACTTGAGCTGTCAAAATAGACACTTATAGTTGTTTTTAGAGGGAGTCTCAGTTATTAAAGGATTTTAGCCAAACGCCAGAAATACTGGGGGTTCATTGTGTTTCTGAAAGTTTCATTTATTCCCATTCACTAACTGAAATTCACTAGATTAATATTACACAGTCTGCACACTGATGTTTTCAAATACTTATTTCTATTAATTAGAATGATTTTCTTCTTACAGTGAAAGAAAACACATTTATTTGGCTGTAAGAATATTGCATCTGATCAACAACAAAAAAACATTTTTATTGCAGAAATGTGGGCTTCAAGAAAAGTGTGTTTAACACCTCCTTAACTGTACTCTCTGAAAATCAAGCCTCTTTTGAACGCATATTTTAATTTATTAAGCATGACCATATATGTAAATTGTTTTAAATTATTTATCACTAAAACATTTTAACAGGGCTGTATAATTTTGAGAGCCATTCCAGACCTCATGTTAAATATACTGCAGCTGTGCATTCATCACAGTCCTTCCTGTTTTCTTCATTTGGTAATAATTTCCCCAAAACACTCATCAGCTGTTGATAAAAATCTTTGCTATGATACGATTACCCAGAATGACCTGCTTCCTCTAAATCTCTCAGAGAAAAAAACAACCTGCTTGTTTTGGTTTGTTTATTTATTTTATTTTTTTTAAAGGCTCACCACAAAAACAGAGAGCACCATCAGCTTCATTGTAGAAGCCCACAAGCCCTTAAACTCAATTTTGTTGGAAAACAAAAATAGACAAAAATAGACAAATTTAGCCCAAAAACATGAAAATGTGTTTGAAAAGTTAAAGGTAAGAAATTGTGTACACAAAAATGTCTTTAAGACTGCATAAAGCTGGCCTTGACCCATCACTTTGAACTGGGATGGAGGTTGGGACTTTGCTACACTTTTATTTATAAGGCCATGTGATTTAATCAAATAGAGAAGCATTGATTCTTACTCTTTGAGTTCAAATGATCATTTCTTGCTCTCTGTTCCATTTCCCCACAAAGGACCTTTGTTAATTTGACTTTGTTTACATGGAACAAGTTGCAAACAGACTGGAAATTAACTGAACATTTCTCACTGAGCACCTTTAATTCCAGACTCAGAGCACTAGAAACGTTTTTCTCACTTGTATGGCATTTTAATTATGTAATTCAATTGTAATTGTTGTGTAACTTCTGCTGCCTCTTGGTCAGGACATCCATCACAAAAGAAGTTCTCTATCTCAATGGGACTTTCTTGATTAAATATACGTTAATGAACAACAACATAAAAAACATAAGAAAGAAACTCACCTAGCATGACTTTCAACATCCCAGTCAGTTCATACTGGGATGAACTGACTGGGATGAACAAATGAAAACAAAGTCTGTCTGAACTGAAACCGCCTTCGATAAGGACAACCAGCTAACTTTTATTTAATTTTTTTTTACCAAGCCTCTACTGCAGCAACAAATAAATTCAGTTTTTGTGGCTGCAATTCAATAACACCAGTGCTACCAACTGCATTCAGTAATTTAACCTCGGTGTTAATGCAGCTCAGAAAACATGAATAAAAAACAGCATGATGAAGACCAAGGAACACAGCAGACAAGTCAGAGAGAAAGCTATGGAGAGGTATACTGGTGGGTTAGGTCATAAAACAATATCCCAAGCTTTGATGGATGATTGTTAGCAGAAATAGTATGTATGACAACCTGCTGTGCAAACCTAGAAAAACATAACTATTCCTCTAAGCAAAGTGACTAAAAAAAGAGAGTATTAAACAGACAGGAGGTCAAGGGGCTTGATGACTCAGCTTCATTTCTGACCTTATTTGTTTTTGTCTCTTTGGTTGTCATTAAAACCTGGTGAACATTTCATGTCAACAGCACCTTCAGAAATATGTTTAGTATGACACATTGTGTCATGTCCGATGCTTATTTCACTCTCGACAAATACTTTTGCAAAGCACTGCACAGTGGCCCTCAAAAAACACTTCTGGAACTGGATACAGATTTATTCTGGATCTTTATTTCATGTAGTGGGCCAAAACCAGATCTTATCTTCATCTGCCAAATTACCCCATGTCTCAGTAAACACTTACAGGATGAAGAATGTCTGTCCTGTCAGAGTACAATCCTATGAAAATTGTGCCATGCATAAATTACCAACACTTCCTGCAAAACAGCTTATTGCTAAAAGGATTAGAGTGACACACATGTAAACAACACAAACAGCCTAATCCTCATTAGCACTGCTGAAGGTCCCTCTGATGCAGTGCTGGGGAGGCAGAAGGGCATCTAGCCAGGAAGGATTGTGACACGCAGAAACTCATTTAGCTGCTAAAGCAGAAGGAACAGGACTCTGTAGCATAGAAAAACTCTCATGCAGGTCCACTAAGACTGTGTGTGTGTGTGTGTGTGTGTGTGTGTGTGTGTGTGTGTGTGTGTGTGTGTGTGTGTGTGTGTGTGTGTGTGCGTGTGTGCGTGTGTGGTTTCCCAACGTGAGAATGATCGATAGAGGGAGTGTTTGTGAGTAAAGGCTGGAGCTCCACGAGAGGAAGAGCGGCAGTAAACACTGAATAACGGCCAACAGTGCTGGAACACTTCTCAGGTCCCCTCTTGTTTTTTGGATCTGACATTTCCAGTGTAATAACAGATAAATAGAAAGGGCTTGTCAGGCCACAAAAGCAAACAGCTTGGTCTTGCCAAAGGGAGCAGAGGGAGTCTATGTTGGAGGGCGTGCATATGGATCTGTGCATGCGGAGAGAGGAGCGATGGAGAGAAAGAGCTAATGGCTGACATCTGGTATTGGCCTCCCCCATCTGAGTCCTACAGTGCAGCCCCATACTGTCATGCTGAATGATAAAGCTGAGGGATTGCCTCTCAATCGGCATACTTTCAAATTCCGAGGCCTGTGCTGGAGGCATGGGTTGCAAAACCTCTTTCAGCCATTCACCACTTAATGTGCCAATTTGTTTTCCTGTGTGTTCAAAGGAAGAATATATCACCATGTTCTGTGGCTGTGGGCAAGCACTAATAAAATGCTCTTTTGCTGAAATTCACTTAATTGGCCACAGTGGAGACAGTGAGCTCGAGGAGGGAGAGGAGTGCTGCCCTCTGCCAAGACAATTTACACATGTTCACCAGGATCCTGCCTGCCTGTTCGGTTCAGCTCAGCCTCAAACACTCCACAACCAGCCGCCAATGAAACTATTGAGACTTAACCAGTGCAAGTGTAATCCATTTGAACACGAGGACTTTATTGTGTGACTCCCTTTCACTGCGTGGAAACATCAGCTGTTAGTTAACACTGTTGTGCAGGGAGAATTTTGTCATCAAGGTAGTGCTGACTTTGAGCAATTTTCAGAGATTTTAAAGTCAACTAATTTCATTCCTAGTCATTTTTCAAATTAGCCTTTATAATGACTTTACAAGAGACATTCATTTTATAATTTTGCTTATACAGTTATTCACACCCTGGACAGATGTAGGTTTAAAGTTTTTTTTTATTTTTTTTATTTTAGCCAACACATTTCTTCTGACTGGAAGCAATATTAATATTTTGAAGTGACCCAGACAGAGAAACAACTTGAAATTGATAGTGAATCTGAAGGGAGCAAAAGACTAGGGTGATGGAAAAGAGGCCTTCCAAGCTCAATCACTAGAACTGACCAAATGCAAACAGTTAAAATACCAGAAAAAACTTGCAAAAAGAAGGTGAGCATCTGTCAGAGAGGTTTGAGTACTGTAATATAAATAAAGACATTCAACTGACTAGCAGGGTAGAGAAAATTGATTAAAATACCAATTCTTTATAAATGTAGATAAAAACAGACACGTTTTTCAAACTTACGCTATTACATATCTTTTGAGATAATTATCCTTTTTTTCAGAAGCAATCTTGTTGGTTCAAAGGAAATTCTAACAAATCTACAGTAAGTCTGTCAAGGCTTTATTGTTTTTTTCTGCACTTTTATATTGGAACTCTTTTTTCCATAGATTTAGATATTTAGTCATTTTGGCATGTAAACATCTTTTATTGTATTACCTCCTTATTTATTAATTTCTTGATTGTTTTTGTTTAGTTTTATCTAGTTTTATCATTTTTTCTAATTAGTTTAAACAGTCTACAATATTTGTATTTATTTATTTTTATCATTTTATTCTCCGTTTTATTGTATATATGGAGTTTTATTTCATTGTGTTTCTACCACATTATAACTGACACAATATTCTGAAGCTTCAGTTTGACAAAGCAAGTTATAAACTTGCCTCAAGAACTTAGTCTAACTAGGAAAAAACTACACTAAATGTTTTTTGTGACATTTCTGACAAGATTTTCTGAAACTCTTAATTTGGTGGAATGGATTTAAGACTTTTTAACATGTTGGCTTGCAAACCGTAAGTGCGAATGATGTCCAATCCAGGAGACAGCTGTCCTCCGCAGGATGTGTCCTCCATCACTGTTTTATATAAGAATGCCCTAAAAAACAGGTTCATGTTCAAGTTTACAGTTGGCACTGTTATAGTTGGTCTGCGGCAGAAGGGAGACTCAACATAGACCTGTATGAAGTGGCATGAGGAACATTACTAGAGGCTGATAATCTGTTAAGCAAAGAAAAAGGTTGGATGCTTCAGGAAAACTCGCTGCCATGCTGTCCCAACAACTATTGGAGGATCTCCAGTGGAAGCGGTGGACCGTTACATTCAGGGACAATCCTCTCAACTTCAACCATCAGTCTGTTCAGCCTTGCTAAAATGGTCAGTAAAACAATGAACTGATATCTGGAATAAGTAGATTGTGAAAACCACCAAGACTATCCTTGCCAGCAGAGACCATCCCCTTTAAGAGGAAATTCTCTTTTCTGGGTCAAAGGTTCAGTTACCCACCTATTAGGTTTAATCAGTACAAATATTATTTTGTCCCCAGCACCATATGAGCTCTTAAATATTTTAAAATGTTCTAAAATTTACAGTGTTTGATTTAAATTGATTAACGGTTTTATTGCTTGTTATTTAATGTAATATTTAGTTGACTAAACTGAAGCTGTAACTAAAAAAAATACGTTTTTCAAAGCAATAGAGATAAGAAAGAACAGTCAGTAAGTTTAAGTTCTTTTTTTTTCTTGTAAAAACTCTACTGGGACTTTTATGGCTAAAAATAAAAGTTTAAACATAAGGGTTTCTGTGAAGAATTTATTTTAAATTGAAGTTGTGAACATGACAGGCAACATTTTATTTCAATGGTGCAGTGACAGACAGTGCAAAGAAATTTGAAACACAGAAATCATTGGGGATGTTCATTTTACAGGCTCGATAATACTTTCTTTACATTTTTTCACTTGATAATTTTCTGTAGTCCATAAATTCAGCCATCAGCTTAGAGTTTTTGTTGGCAGAAATTATTCACTTTAACTGGTGGGAGATGAGACAAAAAGGAAATGACAAAGCAGACGATCGGTGTGGATGAGGAAGAGGTGAGGCGGGATCTTAAGGAGGAAAGGATGGGTTAAAAATAGCTAATGCTTTGGCTCCTCTCCCTGCTCTTGTTCTGAGCCAAAGCCAATGGATTTTTACCAGGGGATGCTCTCCAGCATCTGGCCGCACACTAATTACTCAAGGTTTTGTTCAGGAAATTATCTCCATGTCCATAGCTGCATTTCATAGCAAATTAGCCGTGGAAATTCCAAAAACTAATAAATAAAGCTAAAACTGTTCATTGGAGTGTCTGTGATTGTCTTGCTCACTTTCTTTATCCTCCTCCCTTGTGCTGACGGAAAACGCAGGCTTATTTCTTTATATGGGAATCCTTTCCACCCTTAAAGAGAGACAAACGCGGGCTTTGTTTAGGTCGTGCTGTGAGGTAGTGATAAGCTGTCAGTATTGATGCCAGAATGTGTAAATAGAATTCTTAGGACATACAAGACGAGCTATTGTTTCTATGTATGAGCATGGAGGAATTAACATGGGAAAAACAGGCTTTTCAGGCTGATGAGAACAGGTAAAAACAATAAGAATGACACAAAAATGTTCAACACAACATGTATTTGAACCAATCAAAAAATAAACTCAGACCACAATGTAAGTCTCAGACGACAATTTGTACAAATCATAAAACTAAACATTTATCAACATATCAAACAGTTGCACAAGGATCACCCAAAATAATAATTAAAGCATATTGATAAAAGGCACAATGACGTTAGCAAGTCACTTGCTTTACTGAATGAAAACACATCTATAAATTACAGCTCTGTGAGTCTTCCTGAAAGATTTTGTCTAATTTTACATTTTGGTCCAAAGTTTCAGACAAAAGATTTCAGATCATCAAACAAATTTTGATATTAGAACAAACATAATCTGACTAAATACAAAATGAAGTCTTCTAATAATTATTTTATTTGTCAAGGGGAAAACTATTGAAACTAAGCTGAACCTATGCAGTGAAACTAATCATCTCCTGAAATCAGTTATTTTGCTTTACTTGCTAATAAATATTTTTTTTATAACTGTGGAGAATTTTTAGTCCATTCCGTTTTACTGAGCTGTTTTAATTCAGCCACACACTGACGGGGCTTTGAGCTGGAGCAGACAGTTTTTGGTCATAAATAAACAGGTTAGAAAAAAGCAAACCTGTATTGTTAGGCCTCGGACTCAAATCGCCACATTAGCATTTCATATTTATTTTTTTATATTTATAAGTAATGATATTTAAATCTTTTAGGATTTTATTTAATAATCCAAGAAATTGTGGACTGTTTTACATTATTTTGAAAATTAATATATTGTAATATTAGCCCAATTAGAGATATAAATAGGCAATCAAGGCCCACAAAAAAGTCGTGGAAAGACATTCAAACCTTTTCATGTAAACTTTCCAAAGGAGTCAAAGAAAGTTCTTTACATAGGAAACTTTTTTCTTCCGCGTTCCCTCACAAAGGTTTTGCATTCACATGCAATACTTTTACATTCCTCTGCTCTAATGTACTGGCTTGTTCATGCAGCATATTAAACAATCAAAGTATTTCTGCTACTATAAAAGGTTTGAATATCTTGTTAGTGACATATGTGAAGTTTATTGTCTTTTTCTTTACAATACACATGAATACACATGCACCACAAACATATGTGCAAAATGCAAAAGCAAAACTGGTCAATTATGGGCTTTCCATCCCCTCTAAGATGTAAACAGAAACCTTCCTGCAGGAAGGAACAGAACCCTTGACTGATGTCCGATTCAGGCGTCTCTCTGTCAACTGCAGCCGAACACAGAACCATTGGGTTTTCACTGTACCAGCCCCCCACCTCTTGGACAAAGTTTAGCATAGCCCCATTGAGTGAAAGTTCTTTATTACACCAGATTCCATCTGGATCACTACGATCACCGTGAAAACTAAAAACACACATGCAAACATTCAGATAAAAGAACATGAGCTCATAATACAAATAAAACAAAACGTACCTCACTGCTTTAATCAGGGGAATGCGATGCATAAATCTTAGTTTCTTTAGAGCAACAAACATCTGAAATCCTGCTGACAGTAGTTGTTTTCCAGTTGTTCATGTTAGCACTAATTACTGCCAGTTTTTACAAGGCCCACCTTTCTGCATCCTGAAAAAAAGAACCTTATCCAAAACCACAAATGTCATTAAATCAAAACAGGAACACTTATATAAAAAAAATCCAAATGGTGTAAATCAAAATAGAAAAACATCAATAATTAATCGTTTACAATCTGTTACAGCAATAGAGAAGGGATTCTAAAGACAAAATCTAAAGCAAATAGCTAATCCACCCAAGTTCTGACAGTTGATTGAGAGATAGATAGTCATTCAAACACTACAACTGCTGAGTACAGTCATAAAAAAGTATTGTATTTTTTAGTCCTTATTTAAGCTCAGAAATATTTACCAAATTTAATGGCACCAGACTAAAAACAACTCACATATAAGCATTCACAAGGCCAGATAGAGACAATTACCCATCCTGCCTGTTCCATGACTACATTGGTGTGCATGAATGTATAAAACGCTGGAGGAGGGGTCATCAGTTAGTGACAGTATGTGGGTCAGACCAGTCTGCAGGGTGGGCGGCAAGACCACTCAGGCCCTGACACACCCAGAGGATGAGCAGAGAATATGTGTGTGTGTGCACATCTGTATGTTGTACATGGTGTGGTGTTCAGGAGATGTATTGAGGTGCTATACCCAAATGACAAGCATACTGGTCTTATGGGAAGGCACAATTAATGACCCGTGCCAACATTACAGGATGAAAAATCCCCACTGTCCGAACAATGCCTGCCCAGCCTGGCAAGTGAAATTCTTCATTAAGCCTGGCAACAAAGATGTGAGAGTGAGCTCATGTGAGCTCATTCTTCCTGAAATCAGGAAATTATTTACTTTAATAATTGCGTTGCAATATTAATTATAAATAAACAGATGTATGAAGTATCAAGGATGTCCTGATCAAGATCCAGGTATCATGATCTTGTCTCAAACATATGGCGTAATGAAGTGGTCTGTGTCAGACATGCCACTCCCACTGCTCTGATCTACTGAAGGTGATTCTCAGAGGGACCCGTGGCCACGCTGTGTGCTGTTGGATCAGAATCACAGCTAAATTCTGTGCGATATTTAAAAATCAGTGATCATTCAGAGTTTTTGCTGTGGATCAAAGTCCATTTGAACCTTTACAGTGACTTTCACGACAGAGAGACAGACTGCAGCGGACCTCTGTCTGTCGGGGTCATGTAGCTAGCTCTGTTGATCTGAGATATCTAATCACATCTTCAGTTAATACAGCTGGAAGCTAGAGATCAGGCCCAAAACCTGGGTGTAGTTATGGACTCCAACCTGGATCTTGAGAGCCACATGAAGACAGTTACAAAGTCGGCCTCTATCACCTGAAAAACATCTCCACAATTAGAGGACTAATGTCTCTGCAAGATCTAGAGAAACTTATCCATGTGTTCATCTGTAGTTGCATTGATTACTGCAACAGCATCTTCACAGGTCTGTCTACAAAAATCAATCTTCCAGCTGCAGCTGATCCCGAACGCTGCTGCTCGCGTTCTGACTAAATCCAGGATAGAGAACATCACCTAGTTCTAGAGTCTTTCCACTGGGAGAATAGACTTTAAAATACTGTTCTTAATTTATAAATCACTGAACGGTTTAGCACCTCAACACATTAAAGATCTGTTGCTGTTGGATCAACCTTCCAGGTCTCTCAGGTTTTCTGGTTCTGGTTCTGCTCTGCATCACCAGAACCAGAATCAAACATGGAGAAGCAGGATTCAGCTTCTATGCACCACAAATCTGGAACAAACTTCCAAAAAACTGTAAAACAGCTGAAACACCGAGTTTCTTTAAATCAAGGCCATGAACTCACCTGTTTGGTTTTGAAACATAAATGAAACATTGGCCAACAATCTGATGTGTAACGATGGCCTTTGGAAAAACGCAATGTTTACTGGATTTCTCCCTTGTTGACTGTGTAGTGTGTTCTATGACTTTGTATTTTTGTGTTTTTATGATGCAAAGAATTTTGAACTGCCTTGTTGTAGAAACTTATGATACAAATACACTTGACTGATTCATTGATTCATTCATTTGAACACCAAGCAGCAGTATTAATAAATAAACTGATACAGAACCAGATCATCTTCTTCATTTGTTTAAATGAAAATAGTTCTGCTCCAGTACCAATATGCCTGCTCCTGACCTGGAAGAACTACAATATCTGAACTATCAGTCCAGAAACACTATGCACTCATGTTCACCCAGAGAATATAAAATACATCTAGGTGGAAGTATAGAAGCTGCTCTCAAAATATTTATGATTATAGAAATGTATTATCTTCACCCCCCATCCACATACCAACTAAATTCTTTATGCATATGCCAGCATGGAACACATTGCTTGTGTGGTGAATTACTTTGAAAAGACTTGCCTTATCTTATCTTCAGCCCTTATAGAGATCTATAATCAGACTTGTAGGTACAAAGCAATATATGTGACATTTGGGATGGAAATTGAATGCAGTCATATTTTATGTTGTTTTTGATATGTTATTTAGATAACTAAATATGGATTCAGACCCAGTGTTCTTTTGTTTATTCTTTTAATTCCCTTTTCCTTTTTATTCATTTTCATATAAAGGTGTGTGTTTAATAATTCAGTCAGTTTTAAAGCCCAACCAAGCTGACCCTGCTCAGGCTGGTAGACAGATTGCTGCAAGAGGCAGGAGGAAATTCTCAGTAATCCGTTCTAATTTACATCCATTTCTGTTCCATAACTGTCAGATATGCCAAACAACAGTGACACAAAGAATGCCTGTCAAGACATGACCTCCTTCTCTGAAGCTCAACATTCTTCCTTAGAATATTTACTTTTTACCTGCAAAAATATCTGTCCATATCACCACACACTGATGTTAAACTATGTTTTGACCTCATATATATGAAACGATTTCATTCATAGTGAAAGTTAGAATACTCCTCCCAAATATGGATCTCATGTGATTCTACAAAATCAGAACAAAATGTTAATTATTAATCCTATTTAAAATTAAATGAGATATGCAGATCATGTTTGGTGTGATCTTTTTTGTTTCTTTTATGGACTTATTATTACAAGAAAACTAAGTTGAGGAAAAACAAATATCTATTGGTCTGCATATAATGTTAATATACGTTATATATATATATATATATATATATATATATATATATA
>NW_015114400.1:68136-83980 GCF_001443285.1 Poecilia latipinna | reverse complement strand
CAGGTTGGTGTGTCGGGTTTTACAGTCTCGGGCGACTGTGTGGTCTACAACAGAATTTGAGGTGCTGGAGGAACCATCATGGGAGGACAAGCCCCTACATGGGATGTACCACCGACAAATAACTGAAGTGGCTGATATCAGGAAATCTTACGAATGGCTGGAAAAAGCTGGACTCAAGAACAGCACAGAAACACTCATCCTGGCTGCACAGGAACAGGCCCTAAACCCAGAGCAGAACTACCACACCAGACAAGACCCAAGGTGTAGGTTGTGCAAGGAGGCCCCTGAGACAGTCCAGCACATAACAGCAGGGTGCAAGATGCTGGCAGGGAAAGCGTACATGGAACGACATAACCAAGTGGCGGGCATAGTGTACAGGAACATCTGTGCAGAATATGGACTGGAAGCCCTGAGATCAAAGTGGGGAACACCCCCAAAGGTGGTGGAGAATGACCGAGCTAAGATCCTGTGGGACTTCCACATCCAGACAGACTAGATGGTAATGGCGAACCAACCGGACATTGTGGTGGTGGATAAAGAACAGAGGAAAGCCGTTGTGGTGGATGTAGCAATACCAAGTGACTGCAATATCAGGAAAAAGGAGCACGAGAAACTGGAGAAATACCAGGGCCTCAGAGAGGAACTGGAGAAGGCCTGGAAGATGAAGATCACAGTGGTGCCTGTGGTCATCGGGGCCCTCGGGGCAGTCACTCCCAAACTGGAGCAGTGGCTAAAACAGATCCTAGGAACAACATCAGACATCTCAGTCCAGAAATGTGCAGTTCTAGGCACAGCCAAAATACTGCACAGAACCCTCAAGCTCCCAGGCCTCTGGTAGAGGACCAAACCGCTCCATATTATATGGTAATTTCAGAAGTATTAAAATGGTGAACTTTGTTTGAATTCAGAGTACACCGGTTTTTCAGGTGAGGGGAAACTCGCTGGTTATTAACATTCTGGGTTTTATTGGCCATTCTCATGACTTTGTTATTGATCATGTCTTCTTCGTGCAGAATATTTAAGATTGAAAAGTCGAACCACTAAAAGGATTTTATAACATCTCCAAATATATATGTAATTTTAGCTGAAAATACTGCCAGATTTACCAAAAGCTAATTATTTGTTATTAAGTTATATTAACAAATGACAACTAACTATTTGTTAGTTGTTAGATACGAAGTAGTTGTCATTTGGTTAGCAATTGTTTTTTTATATGGTTGGGCAATTAAAGAATTGTTAGTAGTTACTAATTAAATATTCTGATATGTTGCTTAGTAATTTGTCTATTTGTTAGACGTGTTAGTTTCTATGTTATTGTTTCTAAGTACCTTTCAGCTTCATATCTGAATTGCATAAAAAAGTAATTAAAATGGTGTAATTTCCTAAGCCATTTGCTTGTGAGTTTGGATACACATTTACTTCTAAGCACAGAAAAAGCAACACTTAGTTAGTAAAACTGATAAGTCCAGTGTAAGTTAAAATCAGAGGAGGTTTATACATTTAGTTGCTAAAGCAGACTGATATTAGTAAGTAAACACTTTGAAGTGTTTGAAGAAATGTCCATGTCCTGTTTTCCAATAAACACCAGCCTATAATTCCCATTAATAACCCCTTGACTCTGCTGTCAGTCAATAAAATGAAGAATGCTAAATGAGTGAGAATCCCTCGCTGTATTTCCTCTCAGTTTGTGCTTGACACAGAGCGGCTTGCTGCAGACAATGCCACCTGCCAGTTTCTGTCACTATAATTATAGCTATCTGCTTGCAGCGTGTGTGTGTCTTAGTATTCCAGCTGAGAAGACGAAGGCATCATCTTTGTCACCGAGCCTGATTGGAGTCACGCGGGGGGCATAGAGGGTGTGAAGGCGTGTGCTGGTGTTGTGCTCGCAGTGATTCCCTTTTCCCTGCCCCAGCTGTCTCCTTAGCTTCAACAATAGGGCAGCTAACAAAGAGCCAGCCTTCAGCCTTCATCATGTGATGCTAGTGGTCTGCAGCCTCTCGGTCAGATGACCCAGCCCATTGTCCTCCACGGGTGACACACAAGAACGCTCACAGAAGGAAGCAAAGAGGGCAAACCCAAGGAAGCGCGGCACGCGTCAGTGGAGTCCCGCATAGAGACACGGAGACGCACCAGGTCACTGAGGGGACAGACAGAGATGCAATCTGAGGACGCAGACCTTTCCTTCTGTCACATGCAGTTGGAACAGAGGGCCAGCCCTAGTGACAGTCAGATCAGTCGGTCGACTGACGAGACGTCAGCTGAGAAAGGAAACGTATTGCTCATGTCCTGGAGGAATTGCTCGTCCTCTTCCTAACAGATAAAATGTTTTCAAATCCACTTAAACAGCTGATCACTGTCACTCAGGTTTTCTCTCCTTTACTGTGGGACAGCCGCTCGCCACCTACTGCACATGAGTCACTGTGTGAAATAACAGATAGCTGTAGCCTCTCTTCTGGTCCGTACATCATGTGAAGCTGATGAACGGCAGCAGGACATCCTGAGCAGCCTCTCTGTGCTTTATTCATTTTACAAACATTCAGAATGGAATGTGTTGAAGGTTTCAGACTTTAAATATGAAAGAACAGGAAGGAAGAATGGAGAAGAAAAAAGGATGCAAGAAGGAAGGATTTAAAGGAAGGACAAGTCTATAAAGGAAAGAACCAGTCAGTGAAGGAAGGAAAGAACAAAGGAAGGAAGGAATGAAAGAATTAAGGAGGGAAGGAAGAAGGTAAAGGGAATGAAGGAAAAGTCAACAAATAAAAAAAGTGAGGTAAAAAAGGTAGAATGGTCTTGGGAAGGCATTAAGGAAGGAAGGAAACAAGAAAAGAAGAATCAAAAATGCAACAGTTTGCAGCAGGTTTTTCCAACTTCATCCAAACCTGAATAATATTTCAGTCATATTCCATATGTTCCATTATTTTCCTGTATGTTGTGGTTTGCATAAACTAGTTCTAAAGCCACAAAGAAACTAATTCAGAACATATTGATGAAAGAGATTCTTTGGCGTTTAGTGAGAAACTTATCGGAGTGGACATCTCCAACCACATGCAGGCAAAAGTAAATGACAAAACTAAATGTTGGTTTGGATTTATTTTGTGTAAAACTAGAAATTCCAGCTCGGAACGCGCTTCCTGGTTTCCTCCGCTTGTTTTTGTGTATTTTCCTGCCAGGTTGAGTGTGACTAAAGCCAGGTCTGATAGGAGCGAGAGCAGAAGAGAGATGGGGAGAGGAAAAAGGAAACAGATGCCTGAGTGTTGGCACAGAATTGACACATTCACTTTAGTCCCAAACACACACACACACACACACACGTACGTGCGCACGCACACACACACACACGCACACACACATCCAGCATTTGACAGTCCACAAAGGGGCAGCACATGAAAGAGTTCCAGTATTGTCTCCATAATGGAGAAATACTCAGCTGACCAACAGCAGAGCAGGCCTCAAGGCCACAGAGCCAATGAATGAGGAAAGAGAAGAAAAGAACAGGCTGAAGGTGCATCACCAAAAATTAAAAAGAGCAATAAACATATGAAAAGATGCTAGAAACGGACAAGAAATCAGGAAGTTATAGCTGATTCAAACATACAGAGCTTCCTGTTTAATGTCATGAAGGAGGAGAGAGAGGATGAGCAGAAAGAGATCATGAATCAAGATTTATTTATTTAATGTATTTATTTTGAAAAGACAATCAAGAAAGAAAAAAAAATAGAATGAAACAAACTAAAGAATTAAAAATTAAAACAAATTATTATGCCCAAGTGACATGCAAATTTTATATTTTCTGTTCGAAAAGGAGCAGGTAGAAGATACAATATCTTATAATGTCCTGCCCAGGGGCGCGGTAAAGGGGTGAAAAGAGATGACAATTCTAGGTGCCCTGACCAGCAGGGGGCCCTCCACAATTCAATTATTTATATTTTGTTCATAGAAATAAAATAAAATAAAAATTGGGGTCCTGTCAAATACACAATTAATAATATTGTATTTTCAAAGATTGTTTTTAGCAATAAAAATTTAATGTTACCCTTCCCAGACCAAAAAACACACATCTGTTTTTGCCCTGAACCCCCCTGGATCTGCATGAAATGGTTCGTTCTTGCCTGGAGTGCTTCATGGTGACGCAGCTGCAGTCAGTAGAAATTACAGCTGCATACAGTTTCCACAAACGACTGAAGCAATTACTATGCTGCTAAGAAAAGTTAGAAAATCAGGTTTTCAAAAAAATAGAGAGGGAGAGCGAGAGAAAGGCAAGAGTGTTAATTTATAACCCAGTTTTTCTCCAAGAGAGGTGGGTAGACTGTGTGAGATTATCAACAATTTAGCATAGTTAGCTTAGCTACAGACTACTGTTTACTTCCATTTCACAAGAATTTAATGAATTAAGGAAAAAAATTACCAACATATTCATATATTTAACCAGGCACGTGCTGAAGGGGGAGCTGGGGGCGCTTGAGCACCTGCCCCTTTTGCTCCTTGCCCCCAAGTGCCCTTTTGGTCAATTTTTTTTTGTATTATCTTCTAAGCCCTCTTATGACACAAAGTAACATGTACTAAAATTATTTAGTTTTTTTTTTTTTTTTTGTACAACATAATAAGCTCTCCGGTCACCTTGTTACCTTTGACCTTTTGCCCGTGACGCATGTCGCAGTTGCCTCTCGCGCAGTGAGATAAGGCGGCTAACTGGAGCTCAGCATAGCGAACGTTACAGATTACAGAACAGTTTTTGGTGAATTAAAAAACAAACATTTTTGGTGGAGTAGACTTGCTACTTGTCAGATGATGGAAAACGGTGAAGTATCGTTTCTGCTTCAGCACGGGGTAACGGTTTAAGCAGAGGGGTAATGAAATACGACAGACACTGATAGGCCTCTGCATCTGCCTTTCTCTGAAGAACTACTGAGCGGGAGGAGACAGCCAGCTGAGGAGAAANGAGAGAGAGAGAGAGAGAGAGAGAGAGAGACCGACCACCTGTGGAGGGTGAGAAGGGAATTTTTTTGTTTTTCTTATACTGTGAGGACTCACACTGTGGATGCAGAAATGTAACCACACAGGAGGACTCAAAAGAAAATATAGATTATTTTCAACACTGGTTGCTGTGTTTGACAAGGAAGTGCTTGTCAAACACAGGGACAAGTGACATCAGGGTCCAAGCTCTGCCTGTGAAGTCTGTGAACAGAAAGGATTGTTCATGCACTGGAAGGCTTGGGAGGAAACACTGGCTCACCACTGGCTCTGCACTGGCTTGGGGTGGTTGGTAATCTGGTGAGGAAGAAGAGACTGAGAGGAGCTTAAATAGAGTGGGATCCAGGTGAGACAGGTGAGCAGAGTGAGATGCAAAACACAGCATGGACATGACATGGAATGTGAGTCCTGACAGCTTCATACATTCAGATTCATATTTCTGTACACTCAGCTGTTTGAGTAAAGATGTTAGATTCAGACTCAGACCTAAATGCAAACACACACACGAGCTCCAGACAAACCTTTTCAAACCAACCAATTTCCTGGACTTAACCAGAG
Organism: Poecilia latipinna; assembly: GCF_001443285.1. Classification (NCBI taxonomy): domain Eukaryota; kingdom Metazoa; phylum Chordata; class Actinopteri; order Cyprinodontiformes; family Poeciliidae; genus Poecilia; species Poecilia latipinna. Next base: position 78,451 of record NW_015114400.1, on the reverse strand, counting down.
ACTCAGTCCTCCTCTGGTGTGTGTGTGTGTGTGTGTGTGTGTGTGTGTGTGTGTGTGTGTGTGTGTGTGTGTGTGTGTGTGTGTGTGTGTGTGTGTGTGTGTGTGTGAGTGTGTGTGATAAGAGGAGTTGGAGGACAGGCTATGGTGTTATTCCCACACTGAGCACTTCACGCTTCTGTTGCTGGGTGTGCTTACTGATCTAAACACTTCCTCTCTCACACTCCTGTCCGACCTTTCCTCTTAGTCCCACACTTTATCATTTATGCAAACGCACATCCCTTACACACACACATGAATACATGTGTGTGTGTACACCCCCTACACACACACATGAATACATGACTTTTGTCATGTATTCACATGACAGAAGTCATGTGAATACATTTTCAATATGCACAACAATCACCATACAAGGACCAATCATTTCTAACGCTGCTTAATTATATTAAGAATATTAAATTTCCCTTGTATATTCTCCAGGAAAAGAAAAATATCTATGCTTGTTCCTGAAGTGGGTCAGTGGATTTTAGCTGCTGGTTTTTGGTCTTGCTACTCATACCTGTGTGCTTCAAACTGTGAAATCTCAAAAGCATTCACAGTGAAGAGGCTTGATTTGTGCTGATAAAATCTGCATAAGCTTCTAAACACAGAGCAGATTTCATTGATCTCTTGAAAATATTTTAGGATTTGTTTTTTTGTTCTTCACCCTGAGCTGCAGGCCTCCTGCTGTTTCCTGTATGTGCTGCACCGCTCTGGAAGACTCAGGCAGAGCTTACACTCCATTTCTCTACCCAGTGGGATACACATTTGAGTTGTGAGCACCGTTTTCTAAATGCATGTCATCACAGAAAATGAAGATGGCTTTCAGTAACTTTCGAGTGATTGTGCCTCGATGATTTCAGACACATCAAATAAGACGGAATAGGAATAATTGATTTTAAAAAAACAACTGTTAGAGTTAGAATGTATTCTTTGTGTCCACCTTCAACTGCATTTTTTTGACATCCTGTATTCAAGATTGCTTTAAGTCTGAAATTATGGCAACTATATTTGATAATATGATTTATAAACACACTCAGAGGAAGCTTGAACATGGGATTGTGACCTTTTTACCTAAGTGATCATTCAAGGATGAACTTTTATTGAATGAGGCTGGAATACAGGATATAATAACAAAGGCAATGTGTTAGAATTTTCTGATTTTGTAGCAAACTAGACAATCAGCTAGTAAAATCAGGTTTCCATGAGCGTTTGATTCTTTCCCTTTCAACTAAATGCAGAGACAACATATGCATATACATCTAACCCGTACAGTAAAAACATAAGAGAAGTCTAAGACAATAAATAGCAAGGATAAGTTCATTTATGCTATCCTTTTATTTCAATTAACATTTCAAAGTTCATATAAAGTTATTAAAAATGTGTTTACATTGTTTAAAATAAGTTATCTTTACTTTTTGGGGAATTGCCAGCGAAAATTGCATTTTCCTACGGGAGTACGGTCTGTGAAGGTAGCAGAGGTGTGAGAGAGAGAGAAAAAGAAAGAACAGAAAAAAAAGAGTTTGGGTTCGACGTGAGAGGAGATAGAGAATGAGCAGTTAGCTGGTTTCGAAGTGAGTAAGCACAAACTTGTCGTCAGGAGAAGTTCTAATATACAGTATGCAAGTTAGCAGGACACAGTAGAGTTTCAATGAGAAGCTGTTAGACTGTTTGTTTTTCTTCGTCGCTGTATGTACTTGAGAGCTAGAGCGAAGCTAACCTAGCTGTTCGCTAATATGGACTGCTGTTAAGCTGCTGTTAGAGTGAAACTTAAAGAGCTACAGAAGATCGTTACCGGACAGGATAACGAGAGACGGACTCCAGATAGTCACTCTGAGTGCCCGTGTCACTCAGAGTACCTCTGGCTACGTGGGAACTGAGGGCCTGGTGGAGCACATGGAAACCACACAACTGCATCGTTCGTGAACTGCTGTTTCTTCAGACTGCTGAGAGGTCTTTTGGACCACAGGACGAAGGATTCATCTGTGGGACATCATGATTACCAAGGTACTGAGTTGCACTTTAACATTTTGCTCTTTGAGTGAAGAGGCTCTGGGCTGTTGAGTCGGTGGGACTCCTACATTCGAGCATCTGCACAGGCCTGCATTTTCTGCCGGCATTAGGTTTAGGTTTTACAATCGTGGGCTATATAACTGGTGTTTTACACTGTATATGCAGAACCATTGTAATACTCAGTTTTTTCTGCTTTGCCTGAAACCCAAAACCTGCCATTTCTTTATTTTGTTGTTATTCCTGCCTAATTAAAGGAAGGTTTCTATGGTTTGCTTTACATGGTGTGTAGTGTAATTTACTTTAGTAATGTTGAAGGCTGATCTATCCAAAAGTAGTAGAGAGAGATTCAAATTAAATAGTAAGAGTATACTGAAATAAAGAACCAAAACTCACTTATTTACTGACATTGCTTAAGTGCAAAACTCAAATCTTCCTGGAAAGAGCATTATTCATAGCATGTAGTTCATCTTATAGCTTTCTGAAAGACCTTTCAAAATTATTTATTCTGTCTGGCTTTCAATTGAACATGAATAATATTTAATTATGTATTTATTCAATATTACGTTATGATTGTCCTTATTTATGTTTCATTTCTACTTAGTTGACAAATGTAGCAAATGTAGTGTTTAATCTGTTTTATTTTTCTTAGAGTATTTTATTAGTTTATAGTAAACTTCTTTTTTATTCTTCTTAAATGGTTCAGGTTTTTAGCATTTCCCTGTTTGTAGTCCTTATCTTATCTTTTGTATTCTCTTAGATTCTGTTTCTCCGACACCTTTCTACAAAAAAATAACTTGTATTTCATTGCTTTATCCACCTGTTGTAACTTCTTTTAAGAACTGTTAAGTCTTTTACTCATTTATAGGAAAACTACTCTAACATTTGACTGATGTCATCTGAACTTAAGTCAGATGACATCAGTCAGATATGAAGCATCATATCTTTTTCTCAGTTGTGTCAAACCAACAGTTTTACTTGGAAAAAAAGCTGAACTCAAACATTTGGACTCGGTACATAGATTTTCTTTAGAAGAGCTCTTAATACAAGTTGGAGACAGTTGATTCATGAATCCAAAGTTCAGCCTCTGATTTTCTTCCATCAGGCCAATCTGCCTGTATTCCTGGGATGAACAATTCTTTACATCGTTTCTCTAACCTGAGAAAAACCACTGTCCAGTTGTTCCTGTCCTCTATGGGGCCGATGCCAACTTTTTATTGTTGTTTTTTTTTGTTTTGTTTTGTTTTTTTGTTTGTTTTATCTGGCTTCTAGTGACTTGTTATAGTTAAGATTACCTTTTCCAAATTTCATTTTACCTTCCATTTTATCAGTAAGAGTACATTAATCTGTACTCTTACTGCTCTTTTAGTCTAAATTAGCTATTTGTTTAATTTTAATGGACAGATTTTAACCAATTAAAAAAAATCTTATTTTTAAGTACAACCTAAAAGTTTCTGTCTTTAGGAAACTAAAAATAGACTTTAGTTTCCTATTTTAATTAGTTGTTTACTTTGTTATAATTTTCATTTATTTAGTTAGATATTATTTATTTTNAAAATAGACCTGCAGAAGGAAATTACTAATATCTTACATATGCATAGTTGTATGCTCTATATAGAGATTTTCCTTAGCTTTGATTGTATATCTCACAATTTTGTAATTTATTATTGTTTATTAAACTCTGGAAGCTGTGTGGCGTTAATATTCTGTCCTAGAATGCGGTTAGATGTGCCCTTTTTTTTTTGAGCACCTGACTCTGCACGGCCCTGTATTTAACTTGTTCCCTGTGCCTTTTACCACTTAACAACAGAGGAGTCAGTCAGCAGCAGTTATAACCCATGTCCCTCCTGACCAATCCTCTCCTAAGTGAAATTAAAGCTGCAGTAACTTTTATAAAAATATTTTTTTCACATATATTTTAAAATTGTCATTTTGTTGTGACAGTATTGTAAGAGAGGTAATTTGTGAAAAATCTATTTTCTCTGTTTTCTCCCAATGCTAGAAACAATCAGTCAGTGGCAGGAGAGTTTTAGTGCTGTCAATCACAATCTCTCTGGTGCTGCTCATCCTTCCTCCCCCTTGATTTTTGCCGAGTTGCAGCTAGCATAGCACAGAGCAGTGCAGATTCAAACTGTGAATGCTCAGTTTAGTTAGCATAGGTACCAATGACGGCAGATAAACAGTTTCTTGTAATGATAAGTTGTTTCTCTCCCATTAGCACATTTAGCAGTGAGTGAATGAGGCTAATTGACAGCACTAAGAGCGTCCTACTAGTTCTGATTGGTTGTTTTGGTCAGAAAGGTGCATTACTTTAACCAGTAATAGTAATTTAGGAAGGAGATGGAAGAGATTGATTGTTTTCACAGATTATCTGTCTCATAACAAACTGCTATGACAGCTTTAACAAATATGGAGAAAACATATTTTTTATTAACGTTATGTAATGCAGCTTGAATAAAATGCAACTACATAGCATTTTTGAGAAGTCTGGATTTTTTGTGTGTAGTTGCACGTTGCTTTTGACTGTTGCTCATGGGGAGACATTTCAGTATCTAAAACCAATAGAAAAAATTTAAGCAACCTACTTGCATACTGGATGTGGACTGTTGGATGTTAAATTCATGAGCAGTAAATATTGTGCTAGTATCAGAATTGAACCAAAGAAAGCAAGGCAGATGCAAGCCTTTAAAATTGTGACACATTTTATGGGTCAAATAGACTCAAAAAATTGTAACAGCAGCTGCGCAGGGGGGCCCAAACAAATTTTTGTTTGGGGGCCCACAATTCCTTGCTGCGCCCCTGGTCCTGCCCATTTCATATTTATCAATTTATAATCAATTAACTGTCAAAACATCAAAATGAGACAACTTGTTCCCACTTTACATGATATTTAAAAATGTACAATTATTTAAACACTATATTATCAGTGGCATTTATAGGCTTTAAAACATTCATCTTATAGAACATATTTTGCATTAAGCTCCTTTTTAAACAGTGTTTTAAAGCTGGTTTATATTTGTACTTTTTTTTTTAACTCATCATTCAATCCATTCCAGACATCTACTCCACGCACCGATAAACAAAAACTTTTCCTGGTTGTTCTAATACATTGTTTTTTAAAATATCTTCACCTCTTAAATTATAATCCCCTCTCTGTCAAAACATTTTCTGTATATTGGGATGGAGGATTATCTCATACAATTTTACTATGAGTCTTTAGTCGGAATTCCACACTTTTCAGAATCACTATCCAAAGATGTTGATTCCTCTGAAGCAAATTCAGCAGAATAAATACCAAAACTCGTGCTGAGTTTTGCTCTGCTATTAAGCTGTGTTACTCATGTTTGCGTAATGTTTATGTTTAATTGGTTAGGTTTAAACGATTAACCCTAACCTTGTTAGTTAGCAGTCCACTAACGTTTTAGCTAGCAGTCCACACCACTGATAAATACCAAACCTCACTAAGAAAATTCAGTTAGATGTTTGTGTAAATGTGGGCACACTAAGAATACTAGGATGGAAACCAAACAAAAAAGTGACAGGAACGTCTTCTCCAAACTATAGTATTAGTATCTTTTGTTCTTTTCTTTCTTTCTTCTTTCCTTTCTTCTTTTCTTCCTTCACTGGCTGGTTCTTTCCTTTTTTCTCTCCATTCTTGATTCTTGTGTTCACATCTTCTGAAATGAACCGCAATGGAAACGAAGCAGTTTGTCCTAAGCAGATTGAACACCTCGTGTGAAAACACACTCAGTCTCTGATTGTTGGTTCCTCTGTGACAACAATTTCCAGAACTGTTTAAACGTGAGCTTTGATAATGAAGTAACCTACTTATGAAGGAACCTTCTTTATCCTAAAATATTTTTAGTCCAACCGTGGCCCTTTGTGCTTGTGACCTGCTTTGTCTGAAAAAAATAAAATAAATAAATAAATAAATCTCTCCTAAATCAGTGAAGCAGACGTCACTGTTGCCAAGTGCAGCATTGTTCAGGTTCTGTCTTTTTTCCCCGTTTGCTTTGTGACTCTTCAGGTGGCGCTTTTTCACCCCAGTGCCATTGTTACCATTCAGATGAACAACAGTTATTTCTGAAATTGCTTCTATAAATAAAATAAAATAAAATAAAAAACTGATTGGATGATTAAATTTCCAACATAAGGACCATAAAGCACAAAACAGACATCTCAGTGGGCTTCTTTGATGGGCAGCGATTTAAAGATTTACAGGCTCTTGTCCTCCTTGTGCGTGTGCCTGTGTGTGTGTTTGTGTGAAGACAGAGTAATTGAGCCTCCCCTCATCCAATATTTACCCAGCAAACCAGAGCAATCATGCGAATTATGTTTACTGGAAACAAAGTGTCTTTCTTCCTCTTTATCTTCCTTTTCTTTCCCTACTTTCCCAATTCCTCCCTTCTTCTGTCTCTCTCCTGGCAACTAGATACTATATCAAGATCCTGGCTAGGAGTTAATCATGCACACACACCAACACACACACACCCACACAGAGGGAAAACAGGCCCATCTGTATTGATGATGGCCTAATTTAGATCTCTTTATTGGACTGATTTACAACAGTTGGACAAATCTGGGCATCTGGAATCCAAATGAGAGTGTGTGTGCGTTTGCGTGTGTGTGTGTGTGTGTGCGTGTGTGCGTGTGTGCTGACACCCAACCTGGACACTCAATATCCTGCTTGCTTAACCTCATCCTTCCAGCTTGTGTTTCCCTACGTCTCTGTGCGAGTCAGCGTTGTCCTTTTGGTCTTCTTGCTTCAGCACTTTGAAACATGTCGTCCTGTTGGGTTGGGAAAATGTCGACCAGACCAAGCTGTGGTCCAAACACACCGATGACGATAGCGCAAGGTTGCCGTCATTCGTCTTCTGAACATCCACTTGGGTCGAAATAAAATTAAGGAAATCGAGAAAAATGCCTGTGAGGGAATGAAAGTGAACAAAAGACATGGTTTGCCTGGTTGTAGGAACTGAGGTGCTGAAGAATGCTGAATACGGTGTTGGTGTGGCAGGAGGGAAAGGTTGTCTCAAAGGCACATTCATCTTCAAGATTAAGCTCAGGTTTCAACTTTTCAACGGTTGCAGTTTCACAGCAACCGTTAAACAGCATCTCCACTTTGGGGCTTTCTCCTTAAGCTGCTGCCTTTTACAGAGTACAGAAATATTTTTGTGGCACCGGCGGAGACTTAATGGTCAAAATTTGTTTTCATTTTTACCATTTTCTGGACATTTCCTGCATGGATGTTTTCAGCTCCAAATGATGGTTTTTGATTGGCTACAAAGTGAAGAGCTGCCACAGCTTAACCCTTGTGCGTGTGAGGACTGAGGCAAATGATACAAGCAATACGGGTGTGGGGTCGGTTGGACCCCATTTGTAAAACACAAGGTTAAGAGCTGCTTAAGAATGATCTTAAGCAGTTCTTAAGAACAACCTTATGGGACCCATAAGGGTCCCATAAGATTGTTCCCTTGGTTGATTGACTACTTAGTGGACCTGGACACCAAAGACCCACATGGATCCCGTCCATGTGGGTCTTTGGTGTGTTGCTGTATCAATTTGCTACATTGCTATAATTTTCTACTCAGAGATGACCCGCATCAGGTTGTGTGGGTTGCTGGCATGGTGCCATTTTGTAACGAATTACAAAATGGGGCCCCATTTTTTACCGACATACATGCTTCTGGCTTTCCTTGACCTAGAAACTAGACATTTTTAACTGAACTTATTTGATAACTAGGATGAATTAGATTTTTTTTTTTTGCCTCAACATAACATTTATTGAAAATTGAATTGAGTTTTGATTTTAAAAAGTAAAACTTTAAATATTGAACTTTCAAACTCGATAATTTCTTTCAATATTAATTGAAATAGACCATTCGCCATGGAGAGACAATGGAAAGTCAAAAGCCTCAAGAATTGGACATAAGTGCTATTTAAATGTTCACTTTAATTTGAAAAACCAGACTTACTTCAAATTTGAAGTAGGTGATGTAAATCAGACCATCATCATCAGAGGATTATTGGGATGAGCACTTTCAGCCAACGAACAAAAAGATTTTGTTACACCACCATCATGGTCATTTGGATACAGTGTTATACCTCCAGTTCTCAATCAGGGACTTTAAATCCCTGTCTTGAGTCTTTTGAAATATATTTCAAGAATTTGTTAGAAACAGACAATGCGCGAATATTATGGGTGCACTGACTGCAGTTTTCTGACTTATCGATTGTTGAAAATTCTGACTTTGACTGGTACCATTTTTTATTGTTGCTGTTTTCTTTTTTCTCAAAGTTACTAAAGTTTTTATTTTTGGACCTAAAGAGGAGCGATATAGAGTCAACACACAGCTTCAGTTATTACAACTAAAACCTAGCGATCAGGCCCGAAACCTGGGAGTAGTGATGGATTCTGACCTGAACCTTCAGAGCCACATAAAAACAGTTACAAAGTTGGCCTGAAGAACATCTCCAGGATTAGAGGACTTATGTCTCAACAAAATCTAGAGAAACTCATCTATGCATTTATTTTTTAGTCGCATTGATTACTTCAACAGTGTCTTCACAAGTCTGTCCAACAAATCAAACAGCTACAGCTGATCCAGAATGCTGCTGCTCACGTTCTCACTAAAACCAGAAAGATAGAACACATAACACCAGTTTTAAAGTCCCAACACACTGTGCTACACTCCCTCAGAGTATAGACTTTCTCTGAGCTACTTTACACAGTGAGCTCAGAGAAATCACTAACTGTGATCACTAACTAAATCATGGCTAGTGATTTAGATATGTTTAGCATATAGCTAAACTCTAAGAAAAAAAAGTTTAAAAGAGTTCATATTTCTTTATTTAACCATCTAGTTTTCTCACTAACTACTTTATTTTAGTTTCAGATTAAATCATAAGCAGAAAGAGTGGTGTGTTAGAAAAAATAAGAAAACTGTAAAACAATACTTATGAAATTATTTAAAGTCTAACTGTTGTTAGTTTATAAATCAATGTGTTGTCTTTAGCACCACAATACATTAAAGATCTGTTGTTGTTGTTGTATCAACCTTTCAGACCCCTCAGGTCTTCTGGTTCTGGTCTGCTCTGCATCCCCAGAACTAGAACCAAACGAAGAGAAACAGCATTCAGCTTCTATGCACCACAAATTTGGAACAAACTTCCAGAAAACTGTAAAAAAAAAAAAAGCTGAAACACTGAGTCCCTTTAAATCCTGACCAAAAAAACCAAAAGAGTTGTATTTGAAACATAATCAATTACGAATTTAGTGATGGCACTTGAATTACTGTAATGTTTTGATTGTTGATTCTATGTTGCATGACTTCGTGTTTTTGTGTTTGTTATGATGTAAAGTACTTTGAAATGCCTTGCTGCTGAAATGTGCCATACAAATAAAATTTGATTTGATTTGATTTTAAATATAGCGACAAAGTTGCTAAATTGACAACAGAGTTAGCTGCATACATTCAGATGTGACCTGGTGGGCGGGTCTGCCAATCAGCCTTTTCTGACAGCAGAGTAGAAGAGGATAGTGACTGATTGTTAGATAAGATCAGTAGCAAAGATCCATACCAGCCAAAATTAAGGAGCTGATTTATCGTCGCACTCCAACTGAATACCATCTTTTCAATTGTTCTTCGATTACTTTGTAAAATTTTAGCATAATAATCCAAAACCTCCAGCTTACCAGTAGAGAGCAGCTGAAAACTGAGTGTTTTCAGTGACAACCTTATAAAGATTATGAGGTTATCACTGCAAACACTTCCAGGGAACTGAAATCTAAAAAAAAGAGCTTCAAGGAGACGCCGTTTGCAAACCTCAAACCAACACTGTAGATATCATCTAAAAGTTGTGTGTGTTTGTACGGGAGCGTCTGCAGTGAGACAATGACAGAGAGCCTCATTGAAATAACAGTGGTCTCAGGGGGGCCAGCTAAAAAGAGAGGAAGGGTAGGATGTGGTAGAGGGAGTATATGAGAGTCCAGGGAATCATTTAACTGGTGTGTGTGCGCGCGCAGAATGATTCATCCGTTCTGGTGGCGACTAACCTTGGCATGTCCTGCCACGCATGACGGGGTTACACTCCACTGTCCTCTACATGTGTGTGTTGGAGTTTGTCGGGTGTATAGGTTATTGTATTTAGTCTGGTGGAGTCAGCAGTGTGTGTGTGTGTGTGTGTGTGTGTGTGTGTGTGTGTGTGTGTGTGTGTGTGTGTGTGTGTGTGTGTGTGTGTGTGTGTGTGTGTATGTGTAAAAAAA
>NW_015114400.1:54953-64986 GCF_001443285.1 Poecilia latipinna | reverse complement strand
AAAAAAAAAAAAGCGGAAAAAAAAAGGGAGGAAATCATGGTCAGGTTGTATGATAATCTTGCCCTTGGAGTGAACGATGTATGTGTGCTATTGTCCTCCTGTCAAAAACACTGTTAAAACACACAAACACCCCCCCGACAGATGTTCACCTGCCTATGGTCGCTATCTGTGGATCATGGTGGTGCATGAGCCTGTGTGTGCTGAAGAAACTCTGGCAACAGCCACACCGACAGCCCCAGGCTCTGCAGAAAGAAGTGTGTCTTAGGGAAGTTCTGAAGAAGAACTTGGAATAGTAATAAAAACACACACCTCTTCTCCTGGGCCATTTTCAGTCACACAGTTCACTAAAAGCAAACAATCACAAAGTTGTTAACTCTTAACTTGTTCCTTTTAGTATGAATTTGCTTGTTTTTTTATTCATGTTGCCTTTCAGTGAACCCGTTTGAGCAGTGATGGGAGGAAAGATGTTTTTTATAGACCTGAGGATTTTCTTCAGTCTGTCAGTCACTCATCTCTTTGAGGGCTTCTGATATAATCTTCATTCACTTTGTGCTCCATCTATTCACAAAATACCAAGAAACGAAAGAAGACAGCACCAAAACATTTCCTTTTTGCTCAAGTTTTTTGGAGGAAAACAGATCTCTACTTTGGTTTCCTGTGGGTTCTGGTTATTCCTGCGTATCCAAAGATTTGGACAGATCCTCCCTGCTGGTTATGATTTATTTTTTAATAACACAAAGTCTGTAAAGCAAAGCCTTGCTTTTTTGGTTTGGAATCAACCAAGTTTGATGTTGGACAGTCCTCACGTCACGCCTCTTAAATTTGCTTTAATGACATCGTAGCTGAGCAGAAAGCAGTTCAATGAGACGTAGTTGGTCCTTCTGTCAAAAAGATTTCACATATAGAAATCTGTTTTCTTCATTACAGTCAACATTTTACATGGACAAGAAGAAAATACTTTCCCCATCTAATTAAACATTATCTTTAGCTTTAACATAGACTTTTTGGAAGCAGTTAGTGTTTGAGATAAACGTTAATTTGAAATTAATTCAATTGAAAATTTCTTTATTAATCCCAAAGAACAGTAAATGTTGTGCTCATTGTCAAAGTTTCTGCAGTGGAAACTACAAAACTACGGATCAGTTTTGTGGATCAAAGCGCCAAATAACTCATGAAAAACTAGCCTGTAGGATTTTTCAAAAACATGTCTAAAATATGCAAATATGGGCTCAGTGGGCTCATGCAATACATTTACAATTTTGTAATTGTAGAAATCTAAAACGTAACTTTCTCAAATTTTAAGGTATTTTATCAGTGTCCATATGGTTGACACTGATAAAATATGGAAGTGTGATTTTAAGATGGAAACCACAAAAGGCTTCAGTGGTGTACATACTTGTTGCACCTTTTTCATTCTGCATCTAACAGGTGTGACATTGTCCTGGGTTAGCCTTTGTATTCACACACTTCTACGCTTTCTGCCAGGTTCCCGATCGATTTCTGGAGGTGGCCCAGGTGACGCTCCGCGAGTTCTTCAATGCCATCGTAGCCGGGAAGGACGCTGACCCATCGTGGAAGAAGGCCATCTACAAAGTGATCTGCAAACTGGACAGTGATGTTCCTGAGGTCTTCAAATCCCCCAACTGTCTCCAAGAACTCCTCCATGACTGACTAGGACGAGCGAGGAAACCAGGCAAGAGGAACAAACCCGCCAGGACCATCAGGAGGCTGTAGAACTAAACCTAGAACCCGGTTCTATTCACAGGAGGTTCTGAAGACAACACTGCCCTTGATAAGATTTCATGTGAAGAGTTGTTCCTTTTGAATAACAAGAAAGGGCTCGAGCTCAATTTTAGATATTTATGTCTGGACTTTTAGAGATTAAAAGCAAAAATGTGAGCAACTGATGATCCTCCTTGCACTTAAAGAAAAGGTTTTGTTTGAACTTTCTCCTCACCTTAAAGGAAAAAAAAAGATGAAAAGGATGCTGGACAGGAGCGAACTAATAACAAAGATGATAATATATATAATATATATAAAAAAAATCTTCTTATTGTGGATGTTTTTGAGTTACATGGATGATTTTGAAGAAAAGAAGTGTTGTTTGTGTATTTTCTCCTCCTTTGTACAAGTCCCCATCCTTCATGCACACATAGGAAAGCACAGCAGCATACTGACCACAGAAAGCTCTGTACGTTGGCCCCTTAGAACATCAGAGTTCACCTGCAAACATGTAAATCTCAATGATAGTATTCCTGCCCAAAACTTTGTGTCAGTCTATCACGTAAAATCTCATTAAAATAAAAGTTTTTCTGACTTTCTGACGTGATAAAACGTGAAGTTCCAGGGGTGTGAATACTTTCCACAAGCCACTGACATTAGAGTGTCTAAAAACACTCTGTTTTTAGAAATTACTAAAATAATTTATTTCTTGAACTTCAGTTGTGGGTTTGATTACTTTCTGATTTCTAAACCATTGCTAAATGTTGATGACCTTTATAAATGAGACAAGAGAAAGCTAGCTGACTATTTTGTCTAATATGATCAAAAACACACAGTGCCGATAAGCATAAGAAATATTTGCATATCAACACATGTATTTTTCCATTCACATCCATGACTGAACCATTGACATTTTATAATCAGTTCAACTTATTTTAAAAACCACTCAAAGAGCAACACATTTGAAATATTTATGCAGACAGTAGCAGACATTTTTAATAGAATTCAACATTATGATAGATTTTTAATATTACAGATATTTGTGGCTTCTATTTGAACTTGGAAGTAGATTTTAAGAGTTCTCAGTTTGAACAAAACCAGACCATCTTCACAATTCACACATTCCATAAAAAAGCTGAGGCTGCAGGTATAAACTAAGTTTTTATTGAAGCAAACCTATTCAAATAAATTACAGAAAAATTAAAATTGTAATATGTAAAGTATTCGTTTTCTATTTTTTGCTTTTGCAGTGACATCCAGTGTCCGATTGCAAAGCCCTCATTTAATAAATTTGACTTAATAAAGTAAGAATTTCCAAGGAAGCAGTGACCTATATTCTCTTATTGCTAAGAATTCTAAAAATAGATACCAAACCCCAAAAATATGTATAACATATTTATTATTTATATTAAATATATAAATATAAATATCACATATATTATGCCTTTCTTTTAATAGTAACCCTTTAAATGTTTTGGATATTGAAAGGTTTACGCATTACACACACAAAAAAACTGTTTACTTTTTTTTTTATAGTTGAGATGGTGCAAAATAAAAAAAAACTAATACAACTGTTTTTGTGCTTTTAATTAAAAAATTACAAGATTTTGCTGTGTAGGCAGCCCAACTTAAAGATTTTGGTCCTTGGGAAGAAAGGTCAATGAGTAACATTCTTGTTTAGCATTTTAGTGTTTTTGTTGACTTGGAAAACGTTTAGCGCACTTGGCTTTCCCTAAATTCACCTTTTCTGAATAAACTCTTTTAAACTTTCAGCTGAATACATTGCAGCTGAAATCAAAAATTTGCATATGAATTGTTTTGAGAACTTCACCACATTCTCCTTGTGACACATCAACATGGCTGAAGTTAGCACTTTAGCGTTAGCGTCCACTAACTACCATGATGGCATAACACTTCAAGCATTAGTGGAACAAACGCACTTTATGGTAAGTGCAGCTCACTGGTGTCCACAATTTCCAGTCTCTTACAAAAATCACCAATTCTAGATCAAAATCACAATCATCTTGTGACAAATTACTGCCAATATGGAACTGAAGTATTGTTTAGTTGAATTCATCCATCCGGACAGGGAAACTAAGCCTGGTGACCATCAACAAGAACCTCCTATTGGCTCCTTTTTATTCCGTACTTAAAGCTGCACACAGTACGCAGTGTTCTGTTTTTGTAAAATTATTTCACTTTTTTTTTGTATTCCAGGGTGGGTCTTCTGAACACACTAAAGGCTCTGATGGCTGTCCACTGGGATTTAACATTTGTACATCAGGATCTATAACACAAACATCACACTACTAATATAGTTAAAATAAAATCCTAGTTAGTTCAAATAAAACAAAACGATAGAGCTGCTTTTGAATCTAGAACAGTTCTTTCAATAGAAATAACCAATAAAAAGATAACACAACAAAAATCAAACTTTGTGTTTGGTTTCCGTTGCCAATTTATAACATTTATTTCCACTTAAATTTCACCACATTTGTGAAAAAAAATTATTTGTGGATGTGGCCCAGGAACAACTAGACAAAACTTCTCAATTATGTTTTAGTGGAGTTGATGTGATGAAAGGATGAAATGACCTGTCTGCAGTCCTGACCTCAACCCATCTGAATTCTCTTTTTAATATTCATCTATTAAAAAGCGCCATTTTTAATAGACCAGAATAAAAACACCTGCTTAGGGGGATTTTCGCTATACTAAGCTTTAGTAATAATTCAATACCTGGTGTTTTTTATTGGTTATGTTGAATTTTTTTTACCATATGATGGCATCCTCATCTCCATGTGTACAAGCACCAGATATGAAAATATAATTTATCTGTCAGAGTTGGCCCTTCAACAAGTTTTCTATTGCTTTGATAGATTTTAAGTCAATGTAATAGTAGATGCCCCCTTGTGTTGAGAACAGGGAGCGTATGTAACGAGGTTTGATCAAATGATTTCCTGCATGTTGGAAATGGATTTAACTCCGTGCTCTGATTATCTGAACCAGGTCATGTGTGAAGACTTTAAAAGGTCAGAATGAAAAGTTGACAATATTTCTAACTTGTATAGATGTATTAATATTTCTGATCACTCTGATTTTGTCTATAACAAATAATTATCCCTCTTAATGTTCTTCTGATGGTGATGAATATTACTGATGCTTGCTGCAGATTTGAGCAGTGGTTTTAGTCATTGTTTCTCCATCACACTGCGACATGAAATAAATTATTCTTTGAAAAAAAAAAAAAAAACATCTGACTGGGTTGTTTAGAGTTCAACATGTGGACCGTTCATACGTTCAGAAAGCGGCTCACCATCCACCCAAGCCGTATCCAGGCAACACAACAACCACTCTCCCTCCGCCGGTGCCCTCTCTGGATTCTGCATGTGGACATGTGATCCCTTGTTGTTGTTGCTGATGAATTGAAAAGAAGAGCGGTGTGTGATTATTGTCAGCACAAAAGCCTGAAAAGCTGCTGACACCTAGATTAGGTGGAGTGCAGTAGAGGCTAACACTCAGACACACACTGATGAGGCCTGTCTGACCTCACTGCCCTCACCTCCTGCTCTCCTTCATCCTTCTCGCTCCTCTTCAGGTCTGAATACTATGCCTTCCTTTTTCTCCCAAAAGCAGCTAAAATACAGGAAGTCATGAACTAATAGCATACAAAAGAGATTTTCAGAAACCATGAATTATAAAAGGTGTCAAAGGAAGAAAAGGCAAAGTTCTCAACTCAATCTTAAATTATGATGTCAAATCAACTTTTTTGAGCTTTACAACATGTTATAAAAACACACCTGAAGTGTTGCCTTGATTCTTTCATGCATGGTTGAGAAATCATTTAATACCCATGGCAACCATTCAGCTGTCCAAAACACCTGGGTGGACCTAGCTCCGCCTATGAGAAACAATTCCTCCTCTGAGCTGAAGGTTCCAAGTTTCAGAGCTTATAACTCTCCCTCTCAGCTCCTTCAGACTAGCCAGCAGCAATTAGCAAACACCTGGTAGACCTTAGAATCTGAAGAGCTCATTACAGTAGCAACTTCACAGAGCAACGCTGGTAAAAACGTTGTTTAAAGGGTTAACAGAGAAGCCATGTTGTGATGACTTCCTGAAGACTTCCAGAGTTTAAAGAAGAGCAGGAGTTTTTAAAGAGACACAATTTCAATGCATTAAATTACAAAGTCAAATCTCTTTTAAATCATGTAGCATTTTTATAATAACTGAAGTTACCATAGCTAGTTGATTGTGCTAAAATGGCATTATGTGCCTGGAAAACACATGATACTGCCCCTATAAAAACAGAAAGACAGAAAATAACCCAAATTGCTTTTAGTCTGATTGATCAGTTTGATTAATTTTGACTAGCTTAAATATTACAGAGTGTGTTAGGGTTATGTATGTATGTATGTATGTATGTATGTATGTATGTATGTATGTATGTATGTATGTATGTATGTATGTATGTATGTATGTATGTATGTGTATGAATGGATGGATGGATGGATGGATAAAAATGAGCAACTCAGCTGCTCTCAGTAAAACCAAAAAGGCTTGTGACTCCTTCTGGTTTTACAAGGATGTATTGTTTTATCTGTCACTGGCAATGTTTTTGATTAGAACAAGAGAGGCTGAACAGAAGGTGGGGGTTGTTCTATATGATCACACATGCACGCATGCACACGCACACACACTCACACGCCCCCTGGCTACGAAAACACATCTGAACAGTGCAACAATAAAACAGCTGTGTTTGTGTTGGCATGATGATTGTTTCAATCTCAATCAGCACGTCATAAACACAGAGACGCAGCCTTGCTAGTAACTGCCTTTATTACAGAATATCTCTCTCAGTCTAACAAATGATAACTGTCTTCTCTGCTATAGTAATTCATATAATTATAGTTTCCTTTTTATTCTTGGTTAATATTCATTGTCTTTGGTGGTTTCAGCTGCACTTTTTTGGACTGCACTGCAGTGGCACAAAAAGTGGGTATGCAGCGCATGCAACGCATAGGAGCGCAGCACCAGAGGGGCCGTCAAAACTCCGTCTGGAGGGGGCGGCGCACCGGAGATATTTTCCCATACACTTCAGCGCGCCTTACGCTCCTTCACCTCGCGCACATAACGAGGTAAATGTAGCAAGTTTTACCCTTCACGTATCGTGATCTAGAGCGAGCGTATGTTTTCCACGCTCCTTCAACCTTCCTTTGGGGGTGGGGAGGAGCGCTGATTTATGTTTTCGCATCCACCTGAATAATGTGTAGTTGTGCCCCTGCTGCACTGTACAAGCTGTCATCTGTTGATCAGAGTTGGACTCTTCTACGCTTTAGAGATGAAATCTGGATCTGTGACAGGAATAAAACAAAGCTAGCTAGAAAACAGTCTGATCAAATCAGAGGAATTGCCCACAAAACCCAGAATGACACTTTACTTCTACAATCTGTGGTGACCCCAACGCAGTCACAAAATAATCCTCCATTCTTCTTTCATCATATGTTTGTTTCTATCATCCTTGTCAAAAGCTTAGATTATTTTTCTGAAACAATACCTCTTGTTTTGGTAACTTTGTCTCTTCATCGCATATGGACTGCTAAGACACAGACAGGGAACGGCAGTGGAGTGTGGCATGCCGCTTTTCATTCAAAAGACAGCCAGCATTGATTTGTTCAGCATAAATAGATCTAATAGATAATGAGAGGAACAACTTTTAAAAAGGTTGGAAATAAAATTATAGCGCCCTTATATCTTATGGAAAATTGTCCTTAATATATGAGAAATTCAACATGATAAAGACCCAAATATTGGTGAGTGGTGTTTGTTGGGAAATTAACATTAAAAAGTATCTTATGAATCAAAATGAAACAATATAGCAAACTGTACGAATCATCAGTCTCCGTATTAAACCAATTGAGTTTAAGGAAGAGGGAATTCTCAGAGAACATTTCTTAGGTCTTAAATTTCAGGAACTGCTTGCCCAAAACATTTTGCAATAGGAAAGATGAGCAAAAATAAACTAAAAGTAAAAAGCTGTTTCTAGTAACAAGATTACCTTTCTTGTGATGCCAACAGCATTGTCTTTCCTAGCTTGTCCTTGCAGGGTTACCAAGAAGTTGATGTCTTTGTCCAACAGCCAGAGGATGGCAGGCATGATACAACGTGGACACACACCAGACAAACACCATAGACACACACACTTGGACCTACGGATAATTAAATGAACATAAAAGTCAAGTTGAGACTGTGGAAGGAAGCTGGAGTACCAGAACAAGTGTCTGCACAAACTGCTAGTCCGAGGAAATTCTAAGACCCACTACATGTTACAATGACTCGTGTAAAAATCTCTAAACTGAAATTCACTGAGACCAACCAACACAATGCCAAGATAATCTGCAGCGTAGAGAGAACAATCTCAAGTCTCTACCTGACAATACTGTTTTAAAATCCTAGAAATAGTTACATCTCATTTTATCTTTAACTTGCAGAGCTGCTAGCAGAACTAGCAGAGAAAAATTACACACAAGCATCTTTGTGTGTGTGTGTGTGTGTGTGTGTGTGTGTGTGTGTATATTGGTTGTATTTTTCATGTTCAGTTAACCCAGTTCCCAGCTGACCAGTGAACCACGACCAGAAAGTGTTCAAAGAAACCGCTTAGCTGCTATGTGGAGACACAAGCTGATTCTTACTGCTCATTAGTACAAGCTACGAGAAATTGTCTTTGCATCATGCTTACCTACAATTGAAACCTGTAGCATGGCAACTCTCAGAAGGGGGCTAATAGAAGTTTGGAAGTATTCCCAACATGGCGAGAGTTCCACCACTCCCAAGAGTTTGAGTTCCAAAGCCGAAGCTGTGTTTGGACGGGAATATGACGATATAGCTCAACCACACAGCACAGCTAAAGATTTGTTCTCTCGAGAACATGTCTTCAGAGGAATATCATGATTCTGGTTTTCAGCATTGATTTCAGCATTTGCCCAAGGACACAATGACCGATACAGACAGAGCAGGGGTCTGACCCACTGGTTACAGGACAAACTCCTACCACCATTGCCCCCTAGAACATATTCTGCCTCCAAGCTCACACAGCTCCCAACCTTGGCATACTGACATGGTTGGACCATTTGGGGATGTTGGGTCATTGGCAAGGTCTCATGTTGCTGTTTCAGGGTAACTATAGCTACCAGAAAATGGTCTAGTCTCACAAATCAGAACAGGTTTCAATATTTACTGCAGTCATCCTTCATCAGAATCCTCATCTTATGTACTTTTTGGATTTCAATACAAAAAGTACAAAAAGTACAAAAAGTTGGATTTTTGGATTTCAATCAATCATATTATGTAGCCAGAATGCAAAATGAAAATGTTGTTGCCTTCAAATAACTCCAAATGGAATCACTTACATTTATATTTTTACATTTAAAGCTCTATTTTTAGATAAGGAAATAAACCAAAATGCTAATCAGTGATTTAAGTCCTATTCCTGAATATAACAGAGGGAGAAACAGGGACAGAAATGTTGATAGATCCTTGGTTAATAAAATGTTAAGTGGAAAGGAGTTTATGCGTGCATGTAGAGATGAGTGTTTTATAAATTTGTTGGCTGATGGAACCCCTGGCATTCCTGAAAGGTCCTCATTGACAGACTTGATGCCTTTATTGGATATTCGATTCATGGCTCTCTCCACAGTTGGTATGTCCAGAAAAAAGCTGCAAGTGAGTCTATAATCATGTATTAATGTGTATGCATGGCCTCGTGTGTGGTCTGCATAAGGCTATATTGATCGCCTCACCAGATGTGTCCTCTTGCTCTCTGCTTGGTAGAATTTTACCATCACAGAGTGTCCAGAAGCTGCTGTCACGATGTCGAAGCTTGAAGGGCAAAACATCTTTCAATTAGTGAAAAGTTTAAAAGCTTTGATTTCAGCTTTTCTCTGAGGCTATCAAACTTTCATCATGTGAAAGATCAACATTTTGTCTATGACAGTGTCTCTTTGACCAAACATCTGCAGTATGTCTGCACAACATCTCTGTCAATTCATTTGTTTAATTATTACTTTATTTTGGTGTTTTCTTTGATGATCTGACTTTGGTCTTGACTTTATAGATAGCAACCTAACAATGATTGTCCTCTAACAACCTGACAATCTTTGAAATAAATTGTACTGGTAGGCTTTAAATGTATCTATGGAATACTGGAAGTGTGATGCAATGAAATCAGACAAGGATCACATGAAAAATGATGGAAGGAACTGAAGCGATGGGAGGAACTGTTATTAAATAAATAAACAATAAATAAACATAGTTATTA
>NW_015114400.1:28396-50425 GCF_001443285.1 Poecilia latipinna | reverse complement strand
GAGGATAGACTTGGCTTTGGTTGAACAGATATTTTTGTGCAGAATTAGCAGTGCGTGGATTTCATTGATAAGTAAAGGTAAGACAGCATAAGATGTTTTTGTTTAGTTTTTTAATTAAATGTGCGTTTCGTGGGTTACAGTTTGGATGTCTAAGTAATTCAGTAAAGTAGAAGCGGTAGCTAATCTACCACAGCAATTATTTATTAATAAAACATTAAACCTAAAACGTACTACAACAACAGACTGCATGTTCTGTTCTGTGTGGAAAATTCTTGAATGTTTTTTGGTGTTAAATCCTAAAATATGAAGTGGCATTGTTGTCAGTTGCTATGGCAACGAGCCTGCGTGTAGATTGGCGGATACAGAGCGAGAAAGTGCTTTCTCGCTTTCCCTTTGCTGTGGATCATAGCACGAAATTAATACCTACATTTCTAAGTTTCACTGAGTTAACGCGGCTATGGATGACATGTAAAAGATTAGTCTTTTTGCCCCCCAGAGTTGTGTGCCTGCGCGAAATTTCTGTACGTCAAATAACATACATGGCGTCTATATAGTCGTAAGTCAGTGCCTCACCAGCAATGAACCTCACCTCACGTCACTGATATACACACACACACACACACACACACACATATATATATATATATATATATGTTAAAACCTTCAATGTCATAATTATTTGCTACTTATGTGTCGGTCTTGCACACAAAATCCCAACAAATCATCTTGCAATGCAACATACCAAGGGATAATTTACAAGTGATCATGTATATGTCTGCAAGTGGCCCACTTTTACCCCCCCTCCTCATTCTCCAGGTGTCCCCTGCTCAGCCAACAGGGGGACGGCGGCGGCGTGCGTCGGAGATGGACCCCGACGAGAGGAGGCAGCGTTTTCTGGAAAGAAACCGGGCGGCCGCTTCTCGCTGCAGACAAAAACGAAAGCTGTGGGTCAACTCCTTGGAGAAGAAGGCAGAAGATCTCGCCAACATGAACATCTCCCTAACAGTAAGCTATGCTGAACATTTAAACGTGTTTTGTGGATGGTCTGGGGATGACTGAATGAATGGTGAATATTTTGTGTTGCCATCAGAATGAAGTGACTCTGCTGAGGAATGAGGTGGCACAGCTGAAGCAGCTCCTTCTAGCTCACAAAGACTGCCCTGTCACTGTCATGCAGAAGAAGGCAGCTTTCTTAGGTAACCATTCGAGATCATTAACTAACATGTCTTCCTGTTTCATCACAACTTTTAGTCAGCTCTCATCCACCATCTCATCCATCTAATGTGTTATTTTTACTCGCTCACCTCTCTAAGGGTGAATGTTGCTCTGTCTGTCCGTAGCTGCAGGAGGAGAGGAAGCCTCGAGGGAGGCTTCCACCGAACACATCGGCTCCCCGGCGGCGGTCATTCAGCACGTGCCGTCACCCGCCGCCGTGGCCTCGAGCCCGGGGCCCACCATAAATGGACTGAGCGTCCGGGCTGCAGAAGCGGTGGCCATGTCGGTGTTAGCCGGCATGGGCTCGGGCCAGCCTGGAGGGGTCGTCATCGCTCCGCAGTTGCAGCCAACCCCAAGATGATGTGCAGGCAGACGGCAGCCGGAATGAACTCGAGTGACATTCAGAGGCCGCACCGGCGCAAGGCTTGGTGTGAAGAGGGAACCCACCCTAACTCCCATAGATACCCCTCCTTTTCCCTCCTGAACATCCTACAGTAATCACACAAAGACCTGGTGCGGTACTTCTGCCAAACCCTCCTCCAGCAGGCTCCCTTTTCAGAAACGCTTCACCACTCTGTGTATGTAAATATGAATTATGTGTCGAACACTTACTCTGCAGGGTTCGGGGTCAGTTATGACAGAAATGGTTTTAGATCCAGAAGAAAAATATGAAATGGCTTTTTAACCAATTAGTTATTTTATTTCAGCTTGGAAAGCAGCAACAGTCCAACTTCTTCCCACACTGGCTGTGATGAGGTTTGTTTCTTTCCATGCTAACAGTTTTACTGTAATATATCATGATTGTTTTTTTAATTTGTAAAAAAGAGTTTTGAACATCTGCATTTGTTCATATAATGTTTTTAGTTACATCTAGGAAGAAGATTATTGAATATGCCAATGTTTTTCTCAATAAATTTATATCTAATGGCGTTATCAACATTAAATTACACTGGATGTGGGTGATATCCATCCATTTTCTTCCTACCCAGTTATTCTTGCAGGGTTGCTGGGAGGCTGGTGCCTATGTCCAGTGGTCATTTAGTAAGAAGCGGATGATCATCAGTCCCTGTTGTTAGCATAAATAATCCAAACATACAGAGAAATCAACTTAACTCCATAAATTAAGTTGAATGGAAATAAAGTGAAAAACTTAAAGAATAAGTGCTAAATGTAGAAATGTACTACACTATATGCTACTTGGTAGAAAGGGTTTCATTGGTTGTGGCAGTTTCAACATTGCATAGATCTTCAGTTCTTTCCATTTATGTCAAGCTTCCTGTTTGGCAAGAAAGCTGACTCACCTCAGTGAAATCAAATCTACCTAAAAGAGTATAAATGAAATGAAGCTTAAGCATGCATTTTCTTCATTAGTGGAGTTTTGTGCTGTGAGTATAATAAGCAAAGAGTCCAGGTTGGTTCATTTTTTCCAAAATACATTTGATTTCATAACTAAATGTATGGATTAGGTTTTGTTGATTTCTTTGTCACCAACATCTGGTGGGAATTTTATGTAGGTACTCCATTTAAAGATATATTCACAGGTAAAAATGTTGACATGTTTAATGCTCATTTTCAGTTGTAGCAAAATCTTTCCAGAGTGCTGTGAATGCAGTCTGGAAAAACTTTCTCTTCTTTTGTTATTTTATCATCTGTCTTGTACTTTTTTTATTTTATAAATGTTTGTCTTTTTTTCCCAGTCAACTCTTTTAATAATAATGCACTCAATGAAAGTTGGTTGAGTTCACAACAAAACAAATCGTAGATGTGAACACAGTTAATCCTGTGATTGTGTGCCCCTTGTTTTCATTAACATGTAACCCATTTAGAATGGATATCATGATATTAGTCAATTGTATCAACCCCCTACTGACTGCATGGATTACTCGAGGCTGAATAATACCACTGTTTGTATGTAGCCCATTATACTCTCACTGTTTTGTAACATCAATCTGTAAACGTGAAAATTGGCCCGGTTCTGTTAGGATTCCATCATTGGCCCCTGAAAACTTTGGGCTATTGGAATACTTTTAATTGATAATCACAAGTGACAGGTTTTAAACCCTTTACCCAGACATTTCAGTTGAGTAAAGAGTAGTGCAATATATTTTTCTATTGAATATCAATGTTCTTGCTTTGAGCGGACGTGTGTAGTCCAGCTGCTGACAGGGTTTGCTCTATTTCAGTCAAACGCTACAGTTACGAGGTGACCAAAGGAAATGTGAAGATAATTGTTGAGTGAATGGACTGTTAATCAGTGTACATGTTAAAGTTACAAATGTTCTGATTGGGAGCTTTATACCATAAAACTAGTGCTATTACATTATGAACCAGATTAATTATACATGCACGGTGCTTCTTTTGACTTTCTTTTGCAGCTTTTTAATATATGACATTGTTCTTCCACGACTATCGACTATCATCTTATTTTTATTTTTTTCCTCGTTGCTGTTTTTATAACATGTTTTAGGCTTCTTGTTTTCTGTGGGAACGTTAAGGTGTTCTCCATGTGATTGTACGCACCCTTTTGGTTAGAGGTTTTTATTTTTATTTTTCTCTTAGTGTTTTACTACATGGGGTAGGAAGGGGGCATGTTGAAAATATCTGTGTGGAGTAAGTTTGTTCAATACTCAGGCCTCAAGATGGGAAATAACTTGTGTATAGTCTCAGCTAATTAATAAGTTGTCTTTGACAAACGATAAAAAAAATTAATTTATAACAAAAGGTAAATGTGTTTTTTTTTTTTTTTTTTTTTTTTTTTACCTTTTTGGAATTTTAGCTCTTAGTTTTTTTTTAAATAATTAGACATCAAATACTCTATATATGTATCCAAAATTCAAGATTTTCCCTGTCTTTTAATTTTAGATTTCTATATGCCTCTTTGTGATCCCACATTAGGAAATCAATGCACAAGGTATCTTAAATTTTCTTCAGGTAGGAAAAAAAAGTGGTTATCTTTTGTTAAATGAGTGAAATAATGAAACCTTTTGGTGTTCAGGTGTAAATAAAATTTTATTTTCCAGCGATAAATAAAAATTAGGCACTAATTTATCATGTTTATCATTTATTATAATAACCTTGATTTAACGTTAAATTTGAAATACATTCCAATTGAAAATGTTTGAAATCCCCCAATACTGTATTTTATTATTCATATTATTATTTGTACTAATGAGAGTGTCAATAAATATCAATATATTTTAAAAAATATCATTATAGAGTTAACTGTGCGGTTTGTTAAAAGTCATACTCATCATAAATGAGTATGTTTTCAAGAGTATTTGTAGGGTCATGCAGGCGACACGGTAAGGTGGAAAAAAACCCAAACGGTTCTTATCATCACCCTTATCCTTACAATAGTTGATGAAAATTTGCCGTGAGTCCATATCGCCCCTATGCCAGGTTGCCATCTTCCACCTGGGGTGAGTCAGGTGAGGTGGAATAAGCTTGTTTCGCTTCCAGCTGCTAACAGCAGAGGGCGCACCGAGTCCACTTCCTGCCTCCACAGGGTCCCATCATCCCGGGTCACGTGACTAACGGACTCCTCTCTGCCGACTTGTTCCCATCTCCCACAGTCATGGCGGTGTCGGGGAGTCGCGGAGATGTAGTAAACAGCACCGCTACCACGTCTTGATTGTTTATCCCCCCCCGCCCCCCCAGCTCCCTCTTGTAGCCTCTCGCCGGATCGTCACCTGCTGCCCTTCGAGCTCATCAGATCCACCCCGCTGGCTGCGGAGCCTCCGAAGATGACCGACCGCGGCGTTGATCTGTCGGCTCTGCCGAAAGAGGTCAGGGACCAGCTGGCGGAGCTGGACCTGGAGCTGTCCGAAGGTAGGCTGGATGTTCCTGCAGCGGGTTCAGGAGCTTTAGATGCTGTAGATTAGGTGGAAACTGGAGATTTATTTGCGGGTTTGTGTTCCTTCGGGGACTGACAGGGTCTCTGTGTCAGCTGGTTGAGTCACGAATATAGCAAAAATATAAACACACACTGACCCCCTTTTTAAAACATGAAATCCCTGCCATTTTTACTGCTACACGTAGGGATTATCATTTATAGTTTGTGCGGGGTGAGGGGGGGGGGTTATGTTTTTTTTATGTTTGTTTTTTTTATGAGACATCTGCAGTGATTTCTTGTTTTTAATCCGCATTATCATCCTGTAGTTAGTCCATATTGGTGAAATGAGCATCCATCCACTCCTGTTGTTGAATGTGGGTCAGCTTTGTCATTCCAGAGGCCCTGTGTATGAGGATCAGTGGACAGTGTTGGTGTTGTGGCCCATCCAGCATCCATCTCTGCTGCTCTCAAAGCTTCAACTCTGATCTGCAGCACATAATGAAGGCTCATTTGCTTAAAAAAACAAAAAAAAAAACAAAAAAAAAAAACACTGCTGTAGGAATAGAGAATATGGATCTGGATGTTATGCAAGTCTCCTCGTCACGTTGTGAATCACTAGGCAGAAACTTGATTTGTGCCGTGCAGTTCTCTGGTGCCTGGAGGAGGATGAGTAATGCCATGCTTCACATAGAGCCAAACAAGAAGAGGTATGTGCCACTAATGATGTCTTAGCCCCTGCTGCAACACAGAGTCATTTGTCATTTTGTTCATAGGTTGCAAAAACCACAAGCTATTTCTTTAAAAACATCTCAATAGTTCTGGTAATCTTCTAAAGTATTGCTGTTGGTGTTTGACTGTTGTGAAAAATGATTTCCCCCCCCCCTTACAACATTCTTCTGTTTTTACCTTCTTGTTGGGCTTGGATGTTTTGCACCATCAAATAGGTTTTAGTATCAGACAAATATAACCTCAGTAATCACAAAAACCATTTTTTTTTTAAATGAAATGTTTGTGTTTTTAAAGGGGAAAAAAATCCCAACCAAACTGATTCTGCCCAAAAAAGCTACTTTACCCCAAAACCCACTAACTGGTTGTAACCTTTCGATTGCTGCCTGTGAGCCTTGATTGATTGATTTTTATTTCAGCCACATTAAACCGTTTTAGACCAAAGCACAATATCTCTGTTGGATTTAGGTCCAGACTTGGACCTAAGGCAGTCCCGGAGCATCACTCTGCCACCGCCGTGTTTGACTGTACGTATGATTTGTTCTGAAATGCTTTGTTGTTTTAAGACCAGATGTAAATATTCAGTTTTTCTCTTGTAAGTTCACAGGATATTTCCCCCCTCAAAAGTCTTGAATATCGTCTACATGTTGTTTCTGGCGAATGGGAGATGGCTGCTTTTGTCCAGCTGTGCTTTTGGCCTTGAAACCCATGTATGCCATGTTTTCCCCCATCTTTCTGTTATTGTCAGATCATAAATACTAAGCCCTAAAGTGAGGCATGTAGTTCTTTAGACGCAGTTCTGGAGTCTTTGTGGCTCCCTGGACGTGTGGTTGATGCTCCTTTGGGAGTAGTGTTTGCAGGGCGACCTCTCCTGGGAAGGTTCACAACAGTTCAGCGTTTTTTCCACTTGTGGATAATGGCTCTCACTGTGGTTCACTGGAGCTGAAAAGCCTTAGAAATGGGTTTCGAATCCTTTCCAGAATGATTAGATGTCAGTGACCCTTTCTCATCTATTCTCTATTTTCTGTAGATCTGTGTCTAAATGGCATTTTGCGTTTTAGATCTTTTGGCCGACCTCATGTTGTCAGACAGGTTCTGTCAGGCGTCGGAGTGGATAGTGAAAGAAAAATGTCATAGTTCATTTCTTATTTTATGATTTAACAAGTGGGATGATTATTTTTTCGCATAGTGCACGGTAGATTTGCTTTGCTTTATTCCCTTAATAGATGGAATCACCACTCTGCTTTTTTTTTTTTTTTTAGTTTTTTTATTTACTCACTTTGTCTTTGATATTAAAATTAGTCCAATGATCTAAGTTATTTAAGTAACAAGGCTGTTATTTTTAAATTAGTCATCAAAGTAAATACATTTCTTGGATTCAGTGTCAAGTCAAAGTTTCTGGGACAGCTCCACGGCTAATAGTAAATTCAGACTGTTGTCGGTTTTAGTCTCTTGAGTGAAGCTGTGTGGTAAGGTGACACCTCACATCCCTCTGTAAGAGCCTCAGTCCGTCTCAGAGGGCCGCGCTGTCGTTTGAAACATTAGATCAAACGTGATGAAGCGCTCCTGCTTTCCAGATGCTTCCTCTTCTTCTTCTGTATCAACACCTTCTGGTGTCACGAAGCGTCCTCGCCGTCTGCCCGACGTCCACTCGGGCTGTAAACGGCTGACGGCAACAAGGCAAGAAGCAGCTGGGCACCCAGCGAGCCTGAAACTTTGTCGTGGATATCTTTTACATGGCAACAATTCCCTCATTGTTGTCCCCGTAGATGGGATTCCCCCTAGCAACAAGCGTAGGAAAATGTGCATCAGCATCTTTTATGTCCTGTCTGAAAACTCGTAGGGCTGCAGTGTGATGTGCATTTTGCTTCTGTGCGTGTTGGTGGCGATAGTCGCAGCTAGGAGAGGAAACGGAGCAACTCCACCTACTTTAGCTTCCATGACTGGAAGGACACAAAGAAAACCTTTGACGGGGTAAAAGGTCTTAGTGACTGAGCTGGGCTGGAATGTAGAGCACTAAACCACAACAGTTTAAGCTGCTCTGGACGAGGGTACAAGTGTCCAGTGCTTATTCCCGGCACTATGGGGATTATGGTGTTTGACCAGGTTGCTGTTCTTCACACGGCCGGACTCACGTAGCTATTTAAGCTCCGTTTAGAAGGTCTTCATGCGATGGGACGTCCGCCACAACCCGGTGACTTCGCATGTGTCTCCCAGAGCACCTTAATAACAGACCTCATTATTTTTTTTTTTGCTGTTTTTTTTATGTGATTGAGTTACTGAAAGTAGTTCATAATATATAGCGTCCATGTGCTTTCTTTTTATTGTTTGTTTTTACGTTTCAGTTAAGTTTAAGACCTGAATAGTGTGGCATGCACCTGTTTATACCTCCACTAAGTTTTCCTTTTTTATTTTTTATTTTTTGCTTTAACTAGGGGATGAATCTACTAACTTTCCACAGCTATACACTAAAGTTTCTTTTCCATTTTTTTTATTTTATTTTATTTGGACCAAAGATAAAATTTTATAAAACAAAGACAATACAAAGAAACATACGACACTAGTGAGAACAGCTGTCACCAAATACATCAAGATAAATGTACAGAATCTTTAAAAGCCACTACTGTTAGATTTTATGCAGTCTGAAAGTTTGATTTTAAAAGTGCTCATTCTTCACACAAATAAATTCAATTTCTAATAAGGAAATATTTAAATATAATGCTTCTCAATTACCATGAAATATATCTTATAAAAACAAGTGAGCAACGACAGAGCTGCAGACAAATAAATAAATTGCATGTTTGGCAATTCTCTGTGAAGTAGCCAAGAGACTTTTGGTTTCATCGACGTACATATTCTCAATTAAATTTAGGTCTGCACTTTGACTAGGCCACCTTAAAATATTAATATACTTGATCCAAACTATTGCATCATAGCTCTAGATGTTGGGGGGGGGGGGTTCTAGAATTGCCTTTCATTCATTTCCATTAACTCTGACCAGTGTTCCTCTTTCTGGTTAAGAAAAGCAGTATTATCCCCACAGGATGATGCTGCCACTACCCTGTGTTTGATGTGCAGCATTAACACACTTTCTGTCGGGATGTGAAATCGGCTGCGCTGCTCTGAGAAACAGATTTGATTGTATTGCTGTGCGCTGGGCAACAGCAGTTTGTGTTGGTGAGCAAAGTGGAACGCAGCGTCCATCTTAATGTGGAGCTGCAGCCATATCTGCCAAGCTGCTCCTGACTGAAGGTGGCGAAACGTGTCGAATGGACAACTATTGCACACACACACACAAATCTGGACTTCACGAGAAAGCGTCAAGACGAAAGCAGTTGTTCCACAAAAGCCATGCAGCAAACATGTGGAAGAAGCAACTCTGATCAGATGAAATCCTAATTTACGACTTCCAAAACATTACTTGCAAGAAAAAGCTGATGTAGCGCAATGCTAAGCTCACTGCTGGGGTTAATGGGAAACCCTGTTGGGCGATACAAAAATAAACAACACCTAGAGAAAAAAAAAAGGAAGGGAAGAAACAAGGGAGAGAACATTGTGGTGAGCTACTGTGATCCAGAGATGATATTCGCGTTAAGGAGCTCTGTCTCCACATTCGCCGGCTACTTCCTGCTCAGCTGTCGGATGTCTGCAGCTTCTCCACAGTCATTTCTTGGCTCCCTCTCTTATTGATGGGTTCCTTGCCTTGCCTGTCAGTTTAGATTAACGGCCATGTCTTTGTAGATTTGCAGCCATGTGATACTCTGTCTGGTTTCAGATAATGGATTGAACAGAGCTCAGTGAGATGCATAAAGCTTGGGCTATTGTTTTACAACCAAACCCTGGATTAAGGCTGAGTTAGAAATGCCTGTAGCCACCGTTAGGTTGCTGTTTTTTTTTTTTTGTTTTGTTTTGTTTTATTTGCTTCACTATTTTAGCTCCATTTGCTGCTAAAGGTGTGTATTTCTTCCCAGTCAGGTCTCATCTATCACTTCTCTTATCAGTGGGTTCAAACGTCAAATTAGATGGAGATTACTGAACCTGACGCTCCAAAATGGCAGTCCCTATGCAAATGAGTGACATCATGGTGCCATCTTGCATTCACGGAGGCAACCACCATGAGGACACTGGTAGAAGAGCCGGGAAAAGCTAACAACGCCAGTGTGGTAGCTGTCAAGGAAGTGCTACCAAGTAGAGCAGACAGATAAGGATATAAATAGAACAAGAGATCAGATGAACTTATTCATGTGTGGAAAGGAAAATGTTAAGATCAATCAGAACATCAAACGTCACTCCAGACCAAGCGAGAAACAGATTGTTCTGTTGTAGTTTGTTTCACTGGGAAATTTGAGGATGCTAATGTAATCTTGCGATAGACCACACACTAATGTCAGAAAAATAATTTTAAGATAAATTTAGANTCCGTGGCCTTCATCTCTTCCATTGGCCAGCTAATTATTCTGGCAGGGTAACCCATTTGCTTGTGGTATTCCCAGGTACTTGTAGCTGTGCTCTATGTCTGCTATTGTTCCCTCTGGGAGTGGAGTGAGACCCCTTCTGTGCGGACGACCTTCCCTCTCTTTGTAACCATCCGACCAGTCTCCAGTCTCCAGTCTCTGTTGTTATTACTGTTGTTATTGATCTTAGCCTCTAACCGTCTTTTCCAAGGATCACTGATGCTGAGTTGTATATCAGTTCATTGGTTGCTTCAATGAGACTTTCTGATGGTACTTCACTCAGCCGTTGTAATTGGCATCGGGGTTGTCTGGCGTCCTGGCTCCTCCCCTTTGTGTTGTACCTCGTCAATCTCAAGTTGTGATAGCAGTTGCCGTTTGCGGATGTTGGAACACTGAGCTACTAGTTGTTTGGCAGTTAGTGTTGACTGGGGATGTCTTTGCATGTAGCCCCTCTGGCTAGGGTTACTTGAGTAGTAGCATTCCAACAGATCCATGTTTTCATCTCTCGCCCATTTCCGTCTTGTTCCAGTAGCCCATTTTTCATCAAGGTGCTCTGGTTCCCCAGCACCTGACGCAGACCTTGTTTGGCCGGGCGACGTCTGAACTGGCATGTCCTGCTTATCAATGTCTCTCATGGTATGAGGTAGGCTATATAGCTCCAAGGGTCTTGCCTAAGGACCCACACTGCATAGCTCAATTGCACTGTTGTAACTGTTTGCCCCTATTTATTTATTTAGTGTGTGTGTAGTATATTTCTTAATCGTAATCCAAATTCTGTACCACATACTAGCAAGGTGGTATGACAATAAAAAAATCCTTGAATCCTTATAACATTACATGTCAGAATCTCAAATAATCCTTGAACTAGGTCAGATCCCAGAAGAGTTGAGAAGGAGGCATCATGTATGCAGAGCAGCACTAAAGAGCAGAGAGAGGAGGAACAGAGAGAGGAGGAGTCTGCCATTATCGAGAATCCAGCGATAATGGATCGATGATCCTTTATCGATGGAAACCATGTCTTCCATCGATAATGAAGGGCAAGGATCATATCCCCTACTCCAACATCTCTGCCCAGCGTTCTAACCAAACTGCCAGACGGGTTTAAAGAGGAACAACAAAAACAAAGGAGGTGGATTAGCAGTAATTGCCAACAGCTGATGGTGTCATCTAAGACATGTTGCTGTGGAATATCGTTTCTGTCATTACAGTTACAAAATTGAGTTCTCTCCACATTTGTTACAAGACTGACTGCTACCAGAGATCTGTCCGTCTGTCACCGTCCACAGGGACTCTTTGGAAACACCTGGATGATATGAGTTAAGACAACATTTAATTTTCCTTTAGGATCAATAAAGTATGTGTTGACATTCATTGACAACCAAACTACAATTTCAACTATCAGGAATACCTTTTGGATGTGTCCCTGCATAGGTATGATAGATTCAAAGAAAGAGCTCATCGTCCCTTTGACAGTAGGGTGCAGACACTGGCCATAAAGATTTGATGTAAGCCATTCAAGAATAAAGGCTTTGTCATATCAAGACACAGAGCCAGAGATGCCAATCGGTTTGGCGAGCTCTGTGTGTGTGTTTGCCAGTAGAAAATTGCAATGAAGCACCAGTGAACATCTGGCCTGTGTGCCAATGATTGGTTAGGGAAGTTCCTCAGGATATAACACTTGAAAATGTCTTGGCATGTTCATGACAACAGCAGTGCATGTACGTGTGTGAGAACATGGAGTTTATTTCCTGCGCGTGTGTGAGGGGGATTGAAATGTAACAGTGCATTTATGCTAATAGTGTTTCCTGTGTGAGTGGTGATTGGGAAGAAAGTGTGTTAGCTTTTTTTTGGCGGAGGGGGGAGGGGTTGCGAGCAGGCAGCTGATTCTTCCCTTGATTACTATTTAGATTTCTGCTCTGCTTGGGTGTATATGTCCATAATTGTTCCTCCTCTGCAAGTTTATTTTCTTTGCCTAATGGATTATAATGTTTTTTCTTGGGTTCAACAAGAGGCCAATTGAAGTCAGCGACATTTTTTCTTTCCAATTCGAGCTGTCATTTGGCATTTATCCTGCATTACTGCATGCTGCAGTTGTGTCTTGGTACCCGTACAGAGGAGGGGGCGCTGGCCTTCCCTGGCAACGACCGCCCAGTGGAAGTGGCGAGCGGCAGGCCGTGGAAGATGCGACAGGGTTGTTAAAAGTGTTGTTAAGAGAGCGGCTGGCAGCTGTTCCTGACAGGTTGGGGATGAATGGACAGATGGTGTTTGATTAGCGAACAGACCGCTGATGGAAGTAGATATGGTGGGACAAACGAGGGAGGGAGGGGCAGAGGGAGGGACGTTGCTTCAGAAGGAGGGTAAGGAGTGGGTGGATAGATTAGTAAAGAAAAAGAAAGTAGAGTATGCAAAATATTTGGATAAAATTAGCCATTTCCCGTCCATTCATCTGGTAAACAGTCCTGTTTGCCGTCATTCATCCATTTGTCTATCCATCATTGTATGTTGTACATTCCTTCTTACAACCAGTCTTCACAGGTTTTATATTTAAAGCTTGAAAGATGTAAGACAAATATTTGCTGTAGCTTCATAAAAATCTGTTGTATTTGTACAGCAGTTTGCTGTGTTGTCCATTTTGTCAAGCAATAAATTGTGTAATATTTCCCCACAACAGAAAGCGACACTCTTTATAAAGTCACTGGCTCTCTCTCTAGGGAGCAAACAGATGGACTAAAGCAAAAACTGCAGATTCATAAAGACATTTTTAAAATCTTTTTGCTGTCCTGCAAGTTAGCCCATAGCATAACACACACACAAAAAAAACACACCACAAGAAACAGGGCCAATGTGTCAAATTTTGCCAAGGCAATTTTGATCAGGCAAAATTGGCTTTGTCATTGTTGATCAAGAAACGTCTTGATCAAGTAACGTCTTGATCAACACTGGATTGAAATGTGAGTTAACCAAAGTGAAGCTGCTTACAAACTTGTCTGTGGGATACACCTTAAAACTGTATTCACACCAGCCCTGTTTAGTTCACTTTAACTGAACTTAGGTTTGTTTACTTGGAAAGTCTGGTTTGTTTGGGGAGGTTTAAATGCGTAATCAAACTCTGCGGGTCAAAAACAAAATCTGGTCTGCCTACTAACCTAGGTCTTGCTGGGTTGAAATAAACTCTGGGTGTGTTTTGAGTTCAAGCAGATCAGACACCACAAAAGCAGGAAGTGGACTAATCTGCAGAGCATTCTGGGTAAATAAAACCAAAGCAAGCCTGCATGTCCAGTGCTAGCGGGAGAAATGGCTATAATTGCTAAAACCTGACCAAACTGCTTTTTTGTTTACATTTTTTGAAGAAGGAAAGTTGCCCTCAGTGTCTTCTTCAGAGATTTCTGATTTCTCCTGGTGCAGCGCCCCCACAGGTCAGGCAGGGATAACAGGTTGCTCAGAGGGTTTGGTTCATCTGACAGTGCAGTGTGAAGCTGGAAATGAAACAAATGTTGCAACTTCAGTCCCCAATTGAACCTAGTCTACAGTCCCCAATTGAACCAGCTATGAAAACACCAATTTGGTCTAGAAATATAGATTAGAGTGAGTTCACTCTAAGCAAGCTAAGCTGGTAAGCTAACTGTAGCTCATGTTAAAAGGCTCTGCTGTTAAACTCTTAAGTAATAATCTTTTTCTGTTCAAACACCTCCTATTCTTGATGAAAAATGTCTGTGGAACTGATTAATTTTACTTAGGTCATTTTTATATACATAACATTGAAGATACACAATAATGACTTTTTAGGCCAACATCCTGACGCAGAAATCGCTGAACGCCATGCCTGTGGGAAAGGGTGCGAGCAGCTGCTATCTAAACAGTAATTGCCTTCATTCATCTGGGTGCCCTCTTAAAGGAGTGGTGCAAATAAAACCTGCTGAGCAGGCTGATTAAATTCTGTTCAAAAAGCGAACAGTGATCATTGGAGCCAAATTCACTCTGTTTCAATCTGCTTTACTAGTTAGTATTAAAAATAACTATAAATATTGTTATAATATGCAAGTATGCAATACTGTCAATATTCCAGAGCTGATGGTCTGATTGGAATAGTAATTGAAATAATATGAAAAAAATTTCAATCTAAATTTTGGGTATGAATAATTTTTATACTGAAATATGAGACATCATATTTCAGCATAAAAATATTACTATCCTAAAAAATGTTTTTACCATCAGACACTTACATTTTTAAGACATTTTTTTCTCACACAGTCTGCCATAAGATTTGACTCCTCCTGTTTTCTGTTAGTCTGGATTATCAAATTTATTTCTACTTGCTAAATACCAAAATAACGACAGAGAACTGTTTTAGAGATTGTTTTTCAACTTTCTTCAAAGTCAGAAGTTTACATTGGTCTTCTTCCATACGTTGAGTCAAACATTTGAGTTTCCTATCTCTGAAGAACTGATTGAGGCTCATGAAGAAGAAGCATAATAAAAAGGTCAGTTGATGGCCTTGATCTCACACACCTATTCAGTGACCACTTTGTATCTCATCAGTCAGCAAGTCTATTTGGAAAACGTATTTGTACGGAAGCTGTAACTTTCAATATTTTTCATGTAATGTTTTCCCCTCATAAAGCCATCTATGTTATGAAATGCACCAGTCTCTTCTGCAGCAAAACACTCCCACAACATGACACCATCATTCCCATGCCCTTTTGGAATGAAGTTGGGTTTGTCAGTTTTAAGGTTGTCCGTCTTTCTTCCAAAAGGTTCAGACACTTAAGTGAATGGTTAAATATTAGCTTCAGGAAACTAAAATTTAACCATTCACTTAAATTTTGTCTCTGAGTAATGAAGGTCTTTGTCACAGAGCGTATTAATGGCTCCTTCCTTGCTGAGTGCCTTTTAAGTCTGAGTCACCTAAAATATAATTTTAGGATTATATTTTAGGATAATCCTAAAATATAAACACAAGTGTATCTTCATTTACTTCTCTCTCTGAATTGCTTATTTTTTTGCATGTAGTAAAAAACATCCTTGGTAATCCTAACTGACTTCAAACAGGAAATGTCTAGTCTGATTTATTGTAAAACAGAGGAAAAAAGGGTCATATTTTCCACAGAAGAAAAAAGTATTTTTCATAATTCAATTTTTTACTCCAAACGATAAAAACTTTGTCATGAACTGGGTAGTCCAGACTGGGATGTGAGCAAAC
The DNA here is from genome assembly GCF_001443285.1 of Poecilia latipinna. Lineage (NCBI taxonomy): Eukaryota > Metazoa > Chordata > Actinopteri > Cyprinodontiformes > Poeciliidae > Poecilia > Poecilia latipinna. The sequence continues at coordinate 34,998 of NW_015114400.1, read as the reverse complement.
TGAAAAGATGAACTGAAATAGGAACACATGGCAGGAATTACAAAAATCTTTCATAAATATAATCTCAGTTAGAGCCTTTGGTGGCCCGGCCCTTAATCTCCCTAAAGACCACACAGTTTTCCCCCTTTAATCCGATTCTTTCTCATCCTCAGCTTCCTCGCCCCCGTCTGTTTTCAGAGTATATGGAACATCGTCAATCAGTTTATAAGACAGAAATTAAAGTAAAATGTTCAGTCTGGCATCTTATGAAGTCTACACTTCACTGCTGAGTTGGTGTCATTCCTAATGGTTTCAAGTCTGGGTTATATCCCACCAGATGAGAAATATTTAGCCTTGAAAAACATGAAGGTTTGACGACAGGCGAAACCTTGATTCCTTGTTTCCAGTGAGGAGGAAATTTAAAACTCGATCCGTTTACTGAAGCCATCCACGGGCCTCAGTTATTTTATAGCGTTTATAGATTTGTGGCCATAGAAGTGATTTTTAACACCTTTATTCAGCGGTGTCCAAAGATTTTCCATCTAGAAGTTAAAAATACTCAGGGGGCCAGAATTTATTTTCCTCAAAAACCAAAATGGCTGAAGTGAGTGTTTGCTGGTCCCGTCCAGAGTAAGCAGAAGATTTTAAGGTGGCACACTGAGGCCACACTCAGTGATTGAACACCCCTCCCCCCATCACCCTCACTCATCCTGTTGTCATTAGACCACAGCTTCTCCTTGAGAACTAAATCTACTTACGATTGTTTTTAAATTCCTCTTTCATATATTCCTTATCATTTTCTTTAATTCAAAGCGACAATCTGGACGTCGTAATCCATCATGGATTTAACAATTTCCACACACGTTGCGCTACCCCACCCACAGCCAAATATTCTGAATGATTTAGGACTTTGGGTCTGACTGAATAGGGATAGAAAGACAGAGATGAGAAAAAGTGAGTGAAAGAATCACGGGAATTGAATAAAACTGACATGAGATAGAGAAAAGGAACGTAAGGGCAAAGTTACAGAGGCACACGATCAAAAAAGTCTTGTCCCAACAAGGAATAAAGCTGTAATATTCATAAATTGTGCCCCCCGCCCCAACCATTCCTCCCATCCATTCTGCCTTGATTGTATTACAAAAATGAAAATGAAAATCTTTAGATTAGAAAGATTGGAAAAATTGAATTACGCCGGCCACACAGGGGCCCAAATGGATGAGTGAGAGCCAAATCTTCATCTCGGACGCAGTGGAGGAGGAGGAGGGGGAGGGGAGTGAGAATGATGAAAAATGAAATGTGGAATATCTGGAAGAGCGACGGAGGAGGGGGCAGCCCACAGATAAAGGAGAGGATAAGAAGTCTGGGTCATCACCTGAACCAGCCAGGGCACTAAGCTTTCCTTCCAATCTCCAATCCAGCAATCAGTTTAGGCCCTGACCACTGAAACAGAGAGGAAGGCTGCAGGGCCGCTTAGTACAACTTATGTGGAGGAAGACATGTGAAATGTTTCACATCCAACCTGTTCATCACTGTATCCTTTAGACAGCACCGCTTTCTGTGACCTTTGAGTCAGTCTGGTGGTGATTTGGACAGTCCTGATGCAACACCAAATTATGCATCATGCATAATTTAAATGCATAATGCATTTAAAGTGAAAATAAATAAATGTTAACCAGAAAACTGAAATGGAATTTCTTATATTTTACAGAAATGTAAAATAAAATGTTTTTATTGCTTTTTATTTTTACCTTAATTTTGAATATAAATTTTGTATTTTTTAAATTTTTAATTTTAAAAAAATATATTTTAAATATAAATTTCAACTATTTTAAAATGTAAATGTATAAACCTAAACATGTTAGAAATTCACAGACTTTGGTTGCTGGAGTCCTCCGTTGCCCTAAACAGATACATTAGGGAATATGTAGCACCCTCTACTGGTCAGAACTGAGTACTGCAAGATCGTCTATTATAGTAAATCTCAAGTGAGAGTTGGAAGCAACTGGAGGAATATTTATTTTCTGAACAAATCAGACTCAGCAATTTAGCGGTTCAGAATTTGGAATGAAATTATTTCCATTTCAAATGTTTAAAATAAGACATTTTTATGATGAGATCTTACTTTGATGTTGATTATGAAGAATTTAGTTTTTATCATGTCATATTCTGCAATAACATATACAAAGAGACATGAATAAAACCCATAGCAAGGCAAAAAAATAAAAAAATTAAAAAAATAAAGATAAATGATTCTTCATAAGACAGTAACATGTAGTACATGACATGACAAACAATGGAGAGGTCTTTGATTTTCACGTCAAGTTTATTTGTCACATTTCAGCAACAATATATCATCATCTGAGTGGCGACCTGTCCAGGGTGTACCCCCGCCTCTCGCCCAGAACGTTAGCTGGAGAGAGGTGGGAGAGGGTGGGGGTGCCCACTAGGGAGAAGGGTGTTAGAAAACGGATGGATGGATGGATGGATGGATGGATGGATGGATGGATGGATGGATGGATGGATGGATGGATGGATGGATGGATCATCATCAAAATATCATACAGACAGCAGTTATGAAACTAGCAACAAACATTACATTTTATCAAATGCCATTATCAAAATCAACAAAAATTCATCAGATATATTGATCAATATTCCAGTTTTCTGAAAGTTTGTTACAGATTTGTGGTGCAGCTGAATTCTGCTTCTCCATGTTTGGTTCTGAATGCAGGTCTGGAAGGTTGATACAACAACAGCAGATCTTTAATGTATTGTGGTGCTAAGCCGTTCAGTTATTTATAAACTAACAACGGTAGTCTATTCTCTCAGTGGGAGGACTTTAGAAGACGTACAATTAAAAATGATAAATACTGTTACAAAGCACACGCAGCTCCATGAGTTAGTGTAACAGGCTGCAAATTGTTGGACTTGACACGGATCAGCTGCAGCTGGAGGATTGTGTTTTTAATTTTTTAGGTAGACCACTGTTGCAGTAATCAATGCAACTAAAGATAAATGCATGGATGAATTTCTCTAGATCTTGCTGAGACATTAGTCCTTTAATCTTGGAGATGTTACAAAGGCTGACTTTGTAACTCTCTTTATGTGACTCTGAAGGTTCAGCTTAGAGTCCATCAATACGCCCAGATTTCAGGACTAATCTCTAGTTTCTAGCTGTAATAACTGAAGCTGCGACTGACTCTAGATCATTCCTCTTTAGGTCCAAAGATATTAACTTTTAATATTTCTGTTCAACTGGAAAATTGACTGACTATATCCCAGCTCAGTGGAGCTGGGATATAGTCATTACAGTGACATTACAGTGTCATCAGGTGGCTATGGATTCATAGCCACCTGATGACACTGTAATGTGCATAGCTATGGTAATGATATAGTGACTAGATACTTTACATATGAACCCTGGAGAGTTCACCATGCTCTACAGATTTGATTCATGCTGCCTTATAAAACATTGTTCTTGCAGTTACAGCACTGACTCACACATCAAGATGATATGCACCATCTAAGAACTTCTATTCCAAGTATAAGTGTCAGAAAGTCACAGTATAGTAGAACCCAAAAAGATTAGTTAGACTTGCTTAATCTTGCACCTCTACATTATCAGTGCTGTTTTCTTTATGAATAAGATGGTAAGCCAAAGGGGACACAGGAGACAAAGGCATTAATCATGCTTGGAGCATGTGCTGCCTCCTGGAAGTTGCGGCTGTAACTTTCCAAATAGCCTCTAAATATAGCTGCCACGACTGGGTGATATCATGCAGAAATAACTCCAGCATCCGCTTACAACTGATTGTTACTAAAAATGTTACTAAAACTAAATTATGGTGACTTATTAGGTAAATTATTAGACCCTGAACTGCAGGGTTCTTTTCAAGTCGTTTGTGCCATGAATACGCAAACATCCATAGTCATGCATTCATAGCTCCAGATTAAGATTCATGTCAATATTTGGCCCTTATGAACTGCTGGCCAAGATATTCAATATATACATAATGTTATTTTACTTTATTTAGTTCTGAATGGCTCCAAGTCATATTGCTCCTTTTCCACTTTCCTGACCTACAATGCCTGGAATACAACAGAAACATAAATTCCTTCACATTACAAATATAAACTGAGATTCTCATGTGTTAGGCCAACACAAATAAAAATTTGAAAAGTTTGGTCTGCATCCATATTGGAGACTTTAAAGGGGTCTTTAAAAGTCTCACAACCAAGAAAAGATTCCATCTTTTATGTATTTGACACAGTTCACTTAAAAACCCACCTGCTTAGAGTTGTATCTGAAACATAATCAATTATGAATTTAACTATGGCACTTAACTTAATGTAATGTTTTAAGATAAGTTAAGATAAGATAAGATAAGATAAGATAAGATAAGATAAGATAAGATAAGATAAGATAAGATAAGATATTCCTTTATTAATCCCGCAGTGGAGAAATTTACATTGTTACAGCAGTACAGAGGACAGAGCAGAACCAATATAAAAATCTATGTATACAAAAAATACAAGTGAATATAGAAATACTGAAACAGTATTGCATGACATATTAAAAAAATAAGTAAAATCCAGGTGTATATGTTAAGGTAGGCAGATAGGTGATGCTACACATAGATTAAAGTAAATAAATAATAAATGAAATAGTAATGTAAGTCATATTGCACATGGTGACAGTTGCTATACATGGTGAATTTTGATATTGCACACAGTTGAGCACTATACCAGTCATAAGTGATTAAAGCAAACAGGTTTATTGCTGATTCTATGTTGCATAATTTTGTGTTTTTGTGTTTGTTATGATGTTAAGCACTTTGAAATGCCTTGCTGCTGAAATGTGCTACACAAATAAAATTTTGATTGATTCACTGTGTAATTTACGTTTGCTTGTTTGTAGTTTCAGGTACTGTCCACTAGATGTCCGCACAGCTTAATTATTCGACATAAAGGCAAATATACTTGCAGGGTCAGTTACATCGTGTAATTTTTATATTTTGTATGTACTTTTTAGAGCCTTAGGTACGGTGGCCGATAGGTGCAAATGCGAAGCAACAGAGAAAACATGCAAAATAAGAGACGCAAATAAATGAAATGCAGCAAAGAAGAAGAGATGACGCAAACAAAAAGCAAATAAAATGCAGCAAACAAAAAAGAGATGCAAACAAAAAGCAAATGAAGCAAACAAAAAAGAGATGCAAACAAAAAAGAGACGCAAACTAAAAGCAAATAAAATGCAACAAACAAAAAAGAGACACAAACAAAAAACAAATGAAGCAAACAAAAAAGAGACGCAAACAAATACCAAATGAAGCAAACAAAAAAAGAGACGCAAACAAAAAATCAAATGAAATGCAGCAAATAAAAACAGAGACACAAACAAAAAGCAAATGCAGCAAACAAAAAAAAAAGAGACGAAAAGTCCCCCCTGCTTTGCTCGACCAAAACAGCAGAAGATGCCTTCAGCACTGCGGGATATTGTTGATCAGACTATTGACGTGAGGGCTCGACAGACAACTTTTCGCAAGTAAGATGGACATAATATTGTGCATATTTTGTTCTTAGAATATTACCGGCGAAATACCAGCTAATGAATGCTTGGTGTTCAGCCCCCGCTCTGAAAGCTAACCGAGATTACCTTAAAAAGTTTATTCTCTAACATTGACTAGATTATCTGATACAAGAGCCTACTATAGAAATGAAACGATATAACATATAAAAATCATAACATTACATATGTTAATGTTGTAACAGATGTTATAACATATGTTATAACATTCACCAGCAAAGTTTACACAAGTGGCAATGGCTATTATTTATTTATTTCACTCTGTCAAAGTAAGATACCTCCCAAATCTCCCATTTTTGTTTTGTAGGTTTCCTAAAGACACGGTGTGAGGAAGAAGGGAGAAATGTCTTTAGGGAGAGACAAATTCACTGCACAGCACGGATGAATCTCGCATTGGATTTTGGACCCAATCACTCTTAAGCTAGAACTCGTCGGCTAAACATGTATAGCCTGATATTATTCAGTATTAATCATTGTTTATTTATATTTATATTTATATAAATATGTATTGATAAGACGAGAGCGGTCTGGTCTGTCCTTTTATTATGTCTATGTGAGAAACGGCCCGGTCTACGGAAGATGGGCCAAGAATATGGACGACCAGAAGAGAGAAGCTGTAGCTTTCGGCTAGCTGCCTAGCCTCCATCTCGGCGTTATGTTGCTTAGCAACCGTGACAACGTGAAGCACAGAGCGGCGAAGGAAAAAAAAACGGACTCGAAGTTTGTTTTTTTACTCTTTATTTTTGTATTATTCTTCACCTTTTGTAATAAAGGTTGTTCCATAGTAAAAAGAAAATCTGTCTGATTCTAAAATGTTTAATGTATACAAGGGATATTATTCATTTTCAAATACTCTCCAGATCTCAGATAGTAAGACATTACAGTTAAATAAACTATGTTTTGAAGGCTTAACTTTAATCAGTCAAACCCATTTGCTCAGGAATAAATTAAATACTTTATTAATATCTACATGGAGCGCCCGGCCAGCTGACAGCTTGCGAGTGAAGCTGGCTGTTAATGCAGCGGGAGAAGA
>NW_015114400.1:22972-24794 GCF_001443285.1 Poecilia latipinna | reverse complement strand
CACCAAGCTGACAATTGTTGTCACAACATTTATGTTATATGAGGAAGAGCAAACTAAGAATATTGCGAGACGTATGTGATCACAATGAGGTCTCTAGAGGCTTCGATTATCAGAAAACATTGGTTCACTTCACAATTCAAGTTTGTTGAGTTAGAGTTAAGGTCATGACAGGGTGCTCATTGAATGTTTAGATGCAGTTTTCATACCTAGGTGCTGGATTTGATGCACCTGTGGATGTGAAAGGGATTAAAACACCTGGACTTCATGATTTGGATGGGTTCATACTTTTGACAACATGATAGACCTCCAGTGCTTGTAACTAATTTGAGCATAACCCTGTTTATTTGGCATGTGTCTTAAATGTTGGACTTCAGTTTGTTCTGAAATAACTTCATAACTCTTCCCAGATTGATGAGTAACATTTGTTTCTCTGAGGTCACTGCAGATGTCTTCCCAACTTGGTGTTATCTTTTTCCATAACTTTATGCCTCAGACCAGGGGTCCGCAAACTACGGCCCGCCTCCACATTTGGTCCGGCCCCCTGAACAAAGCCAGAGAGCATTCAGATTTTTTTTTTTTTTTTCATTTATTGTATTCTCCGGTTTATATGTGGATTTTTCTTCAACCACCAGGGGGCTCTTTAGCAGGAAGTGTGTCCTGTAAACTGCGGGGCGGATTGCTGCCATCTGTTGGACTTTTAGGGAACCGCTTGACTTTTATGTTATTTAATCATCTCGGATGTTTGCTAGCGGTAGAGCAGATGGACACACGCGTCTGTTATGAGCGCCGCATTCCAGGTTGAATTCTTCAAAGCAATGCCTGTAAGTAAGTAGCAGCTTATACTTCTAAACGAGCCTTTATGTTAACATATGAGAAATTAATATGTTAAAATTACATTCCCTCAATGGAATATATACTAGTCAGTCCCAGTGACCGTTTCACTCATGGTTTTTGCCCATGTGCTTCTGGGTAAAAATCAATGGAGAAGCGCTCCCCCGCCCCCTCCCCGTCAACAATCTCCGGCCCCCCATCAGAGAAGGGAAAAGTTATGTGGCCCTCACAGGAAAAAGTTTGGGGACCACTGCCTCAGACCATCAATCCAGCAAAACAAGTCATTAATACTCGAGTGTTCAATGGATTACAACAAAAGGACCTCTCTGATCCCATGCATTATGATCTCCCATCCTCATGATTCATTACAGTTTGATTCATGAGTATTTAAATGACTGTTAAGTCTCCAGAGTGTGGAGAAGTGAATCCAGATAAATGGACAATTAGAAGCTTTACCACTTATTATCCCACAACATAAATTATGCTTTGATTTTACACCGCACTGGATGTGTGTATGAGAATCATAAAGGGGAGAAAGTAAAAGAGAAGTAGCCTAAATGTGATCAAATGATGATGATGTGATTGATTCAGTTGCTATAAAAATCCACTATTTTCACTGTAAATTGTTTGCTAAATGGATTAATGCCAGTGATTATCCATTGTCAAGTTTGGACAATGATTCTCTGAAAACCATAGAACAGATCAAAAACAGAACATTTTGAAAGTAGTGTGTATGTATGCACAGAATGTTCAGATCTGCATGTCATGGCTCTTGTGGTGTTCGACATGGCGTATGCACAAAACTGGTCCAGAAGCTGGTATACGAAACTTTCTATGCAAAGGTTAGGATCTTTAAAGACAAACTTGACAGAATGTCTCCTAAAATTCTGGTGGTGGTGTGTAACTTTTGCTACACCACTGCTATGGTTAACTGAAAATGTATTTTTGCAACTTTCCACTGCACCCACACTGATTTCTGTCTCCTGAAATT
>NW_015114400.1:15867-19463 GCF_001443285.1 Poecilia latipinna | reverse complement strand
CACCACTGCTATGGTTAACTGAAAATGTATTTTTGCAACTTTCCACTGCACCCACACTGATTTCTGTCTCCTGAAATTTTGTGTCATTACTTTTTTCCCCATGGTTACCATTGGTGTACAAGCCTTCCTTTTTTTGAATTAAGATATTTTCTTCTTCCAAACTTTAACCTTAGAGTTCAGCCAGTAAAATAATTCAAAGATATCTGTGGAACATTTTGTTTGATTTTCATGGGAAGAGACAATAATAGCTGTATTGATAGAGTTTTGGTAACATCTAACACTTATAAGTTTAAATGGTATTTTAAACATGGTATCTGTAAGCCTGTGGTGTCAAAAATGACCAGGTACAAAGTTAGTGAATGAAGAACAAAACTACAACCTGTTACTTGTAAATTACTTGTAGGGAAAATGCATTCTCCCTACAAAAACTTGTAGGGAGAATTTGGTTAAATTTTGTTTCTCACTGACTTGATGGATTAATTCCACTTTCAGTGTTCATTCACTCAATATTTAATTTTGATTTGGATATACACTATATTTTTTCTGTCCACTTTGTAAACTACAGGGTGCATCCAGATGAACGTGCTGAATCTCAATGGCTCCAGAAGGAAGATTATGAATCAGAGGTGTTTTTTGTTACTGATTGTTTGAGAGATTAGTAAAAGTAGTTAATGGCACCATCTTGACCTGTTAAACTGCCAGTCTAAAGTCCATTTAGGCTTCTCTCATAAATCTACTAGTGATTATTCAGAGACAAAAAAGTAATAACATCAAAACAAAATTTGTCTCAGATTCTATGACTTTTAAAACCAGGCAGGTATGTGTGTTCTGCTGCGGTCTGGGTGAACGAAAAATAATTAGAAATAGGGTGCAACACAAAAAATCTTGGAAATAAATTTTCCCTGAGAAAAATGTATTTCTCAGCAAACTGTGTCAGTTTACATTTTGTGTAAACTGATATAAAATATTGCTTATGGGTATAAAATGGGATGAAATTGGAATGTTTGGATTGGAAATAAAGAAGTCCATTTAGCCTAATTTTGATATTATGTTTTTCTTTTGATCATTTCATGATTGGCACTTTTCAAATTGAGATGTCTGTTAATACAAGATAAGAAAAAAAACATATCTCAGGTGAATTAATGAAGTGGTAGTTTTACAACTCTAAGTATGCACATGAATAAAATAGAAATAGAAAATAGAAAACTTGTTCAATGATTTTTTTCGATCTGGTGCTGGTGTGCCATCCTTCCTAATGTCACCCCGAGCAACCTTCATTTTAAAAGCCGGCACGGCAGCCAAGCATACAAAAAAAGAGATTCCTAAATAGGCATAATGATTTGTCTACTTTAAACATGTTCACTACATAAAAATAAACATGGAGATCTTTTTATGCTGTTTAGGTTTTATTGCCCCATAAAACTCCTGAATGAGGAAGTATAGTTACATCTTTCATGTTTCCATCAGATCTACAAACACTCTGGACCACAGACTAATGTCTTAAAATGTGTTCTTATGTTTTAAACACCACGATGTTTGTTTGAAGCAGTTGACTTAATTTCCTCCAGGAGAAACATTTCCACGATGTTTCTGCCACTGGTGCACGGGAGGAAGTTGATCTGCTAAGAACACCCAGCCTATTTTACCCAACATCAATCGATGCAACAGTTCCTGCATAATGTTCAACAGCCAGAAACACCTGAGCCTTCTTTCTCAAAATTACAGTGCTGGCTTTCAAGTTTTCCAAATGACATACAGTTGTGAAAAACCAGGTCAACCCCTTAAAATATTCAGCTGTTCAAAGCAAATGTTCCCATATGAGCTAATATACTTTTATCTCTTGTATAGAAAAATGATTTAATTGTGCCTAAATTGCCATTGTCCTGTTTGTTGTATTATGTTTTGATCATGTAAAGTCCTTAAACTACCTTGTTGCTGATATGTGCTATACAAATAAACTTGACTTAAAGTTAAAAGCTGAAATAAAGAAAAGCGTCATGAAACTGGAGAGTAGTAGGAGAATGTAGCAGAGTGAAGAAAAATCCTCTTGTCCTCCAGCCTATGCCTAGAGATAAAACAGGTGGTTTAGGATTTGACTTAAAAGTATTGTTGATCACTAAGAGAAACTTTGGAGACATGATGAGGGCAAAATTGTAAAAATGCTATAAAGAAAATGGTTAAAAATAAATCCACGTAAACTCACTTAAAGTGCTGCCCTTAAGATGGTGTTTGACAGCTTAAGCCTCCAGTTAAAAGCAGCAGCATCATGGATGCTTTGTCCATTAATAATTAAGTTAATGGCTGATACGAGCAAGAGAAAGCTGTGCAAGACACTCCTGTGGCTTTTCAAGTTATGAGGTAGAAAGGAAAAAAAAAGAGGCCCGAAAGGAAGAGACATTAATCACACAGTGAAGAACAAACAGCAACTCACAACACAACTCTGATATACTTCACAAACTTAACCCTTCCTTATGGGCACCAATACATCTATATCTGAAAGCATACATGACATTAACTGATGATGTAATAATGTAATAAAGATAAAAACAAAGATGTTAAACCATCAGATATCTCATCAGTTACCCCCAAGCACCAACTATCTGCATTGGACTTGAACCAACAGCTGCATCTTGTTTCCCTCACTGTGAAACAAATTATCCGACACTCACATGAAGGAAGACAGAAGAGGCAGCTGCCGAACGTCACACCACTCCAACACATTTCCACTGAAAGCAATACTACAAGGAATCAAATAACTCACCAAAATGACGGCTTGGTCTGCAATGACTAATGTTCTTCTAATCCCTTCTAATGTTAGAAAGGATTCTGTTTTAGACAAAAATAACCACATGAATGTAGTTAAATTATTAAAGATTGAATGTTAAAATATTTTTTTACTTAAAACTATGTAATGCAGTAAAAGCAGATAAGAAAAAAAAAAAAACAAGGCAAATATATCAACAACACAGACAATCAACTTTCCTTCCGAAAAGTTGAACAAAATCCAAGTGAGGAGCAGGAAGTTTGGACTGCTGGGAAGCGACAATTGTGATAGTTTGCCAATATCTATCACAGATGAATATTCACCCGGATTCTCTCTGAGCCAATCAGCAAACAGAAGGCGAAGCAGTGAACGAAAGTCCAGTTCTTCAGGAAAAGTCTGCCATAGAAACAGAGACCAAACCAATTTCTCCTTCTCCCTCAATTATTGTGGCCATAAAATAAAAACAAATGTTCAAAAATTAATATGCACAGATCAGATAGCTGAACACGTCGTTTGTTAGCAAAACTTCAGAATGATGCAGTCGCTCTTATCATCCAATCAGAGCACGGAAAATTTCTGACATTACATGGGCCTTGGAGCAGGTGTACTTGAGTCTGTAAGAAGAGGTAGTTTAGGATGTGACTTAGTATTGTCGATCACTAAGAGAAACTTTGGAGACATGATGAGGGCAAAATTGTAAAAACACTATAAAGATATGGTCCTTGAAAATGGACCCTGGGAAGATTATGCTGCCCCTGGCAACACATGGAAACTGAAATCCGATTGGATGACTCATCAACAATCCAACCAGACATGTAGGGGAAGCAGTATA
>NW_015114400.1:8757-9452 GCF_001443285.1 Poecilia latipinna | reverse complement strand
CAGTGGTCCCCAACCTTTTTATTACCACGGACTGGTCGAGACTTCGAAATTTTGCCTTTTCTTTTTGTTACGTCTTTTATCTCTTAAAATGTCTCCACAAACTGTCACTATTGCTTCTACATCGTCATCCGTGTTTGGTTATTCTAAATTCCTGTATGCTATTGGGGGTTTTACTGGATTATCCTCTGGAATCGGGATGTTCTTGACTGGAATCGGTTCGTGTGGTGTGTTGCTCCTGCCATGTGGCTGAACATGAACCGATCGAACCTGTTGTACTTTTATCAGCTCTGTGGTCACAGAGGTTTGGAGAATCAGCCAACAATTCTTAAATCTTGCCGTCTAAACCAGACTTAAGACTCACAAGCTCTACTCATCTCGTCTCGATCACTGCCCAAACGGTCTGACTCTGGTTGCTATGGTAACGTTTACATATCCCTTCATAATAAGATACAGATGCGTCACAAAAACTAACATTTTACTTTCGTAAAAATTTTAACTCACGATAATGACTAACGGGAGCCCTGAGCTTGTTTCTCTGCAACGAGACGGTCCCATCTGGGAGTGATGAGAGACAATGACACCCAAAGTGTTGCTTATATCCACAGTGTGCTTGGTCTCTACGAGGTGAAGCAGTTTGAAGCTTCATTGCCTCATTAGCAGCCGGTTGCCGCATGTTACGCAGAGCGGGCTTGGAA
>NW_015114400.1:0-8115 GCF_001443285.1 Poecilia latipinna | reverse complement strand
CTTTATCACAATATTCTAATTTTATGACCAGCACCTGTAGGAAGAAGAGAATGGACTATTCAAAGTAAATTGTAAACATTTAGTGGAACGAACATTGGAATGCAGGTTCTAGATACATGTTAGGGATTCTGATATCCTACCACTGGTGTATTAATGCATATAGACATATAAAACCATGATGTCTGGCAGCAACACATTAAAAACAAAAACCTTAGCTTTGCTTCCTGTGAAGTTCCCACATATGCTGCTGTTCTTTGGGATGTTTTCAAGCTGCAATGCAGCAATGTCCAACAGTATTAGGAATTCAGCTGACTAAGCATTTGTTTCATTTAGCATAGCGCGGGTCAGAAATCCCAGTGTTCACCGTGGCTCAGCAGTTGCCGCTGTGGGTTTTATTACAGCCATAAAAGCAGACAAGCCGCAGCAGAGCACCAATTTACAACTTCATCAATCTGCTTGGGCTAAAACATGGAGACACCGCCTGAAGCCAAGCAGATTTATCTTCTTTATATCTTTGCTTTCGAAGAACTTCGCTAATTCTGCATGTCTGGGCAGAGACAATGAAGAAAGAAGGAAACAAAAGACATTAGGTTTTTAGATATTTTGGTTTTAGAGAAAAGCAAAACCATGTTATTATATGATAGGTCCCATGGGCCAAAACTTACAAACTCTCTTACACTCACAGTCAAACTCTCGTACACTCAAACTCTCAAACTCTCTTACACGTACTATCAAATTCTCTTACACATATTATCAAACTCTCTTACATTCAGTCAAACTCTCTTACATTCACTATCAAACTCTCTGACAGAGTTTGATTGCAACGGAAGTTAACTTAAAATTTCAGTTTCTGATTGGACCCCAGGCAGGAGTAGGCGGGTTTTTACGGACAGAAAAATAGCTGAGCGGCAGCAACTCACAGAGGCAACTAATATTTTAAATGACATCGTTAGCGCTCCTACAGTAATGTCAGCATTATCAGAAGTGTTTAGAAGCCGGCAGCCAGCATCGAAAACCCCATCTATCAGTGGGATAAAGCTAGCCGTCTCTTCAGAAATGGCAGTAAAGCCAGCCTGCACTCGATTTTAATGTGCGCGACAGCACAAGTTATGGCGCTCTCTTAAGCGCATCTCCAGTTTATGTTTGATTCACACATCAAGTTTCTCTCCGGCGGCTATAACAGGCTAAAGCTTTGTGTTAATTAACCCTCTATGGCAGTGGTCCCCAACCTTTTTATTACCACGGACTGGTCGAGACTTCGAAATTTTGCCTTTTCTTTTTGTTACGTCTTTTATCTCTTAAAATGAGTCCACAAACTGTCACTATTGTTTCTACGTCGTCATCCGTGTTTGGTTATTCTAAATTCCTGTATGCTATTGGGGGTTTTACTGGATTATCCTCTGGAATCGGGATGTTCGTGACTGGAATCGGTTCGTGTGGTGTGTTGCTCCTGCCGTGTGGCTGAACACGAACCGATCGAACCTGTTGTACTTTTATCAGCTCTGTGGTCACAGAAGTTTGGAGAATCAACCAACAATTCTTAAATCTTGCCGTCTAAACCAGACTTAAGCTCTACTCATCTCCTCTCGACCACTGCCCAAACTCTCTCTGACTTTGGTCGCTATGGTAACGTTTACATATCCCTTCAAAATAAGATACACATGCGCCACAAAAACGAACATTTTACTTTCGTGAAAATTTTGACTCAGGATAATGACTAACGGAGCCCTGAGCTTGTTTCTCTGCAACGAGACGGTCCCATCTGGGAGTGATTGGAGACAATGACACCCGAAGTGTTGCTTATATCCACAGCCTGCTTGGTCTCTACGTGGCGAAGCAGTTTGAAGCTTCATTGCCTCTTTAGCAGCCGGTCGCCGCATGTTACACAGAGCGACTTGTAATGTTTGACTCACCTACCTGTCCGGGATAAATCCATCCTCCTGTCTCTTCTCTGGGCCTTTTCCCCTTCGCAAAGAAACTTTCCAAAGACACCTGATCTGTTTCTTAATCATTTTGCTGCTTGTGGGCTCAGTGTTGGCGCGCAAGTAACCGAGAGAATCCGGTTAAAGGATTTTCAAAATAAAAGATCCTCCAGACTTAAATAAAACGTAAATATTTAATTATTTCTTGCACGGCCCTGTACCGGTCCGTGGACCGGGGACCACTGCTCTATGGCATGACTTTTTTTTTTGAGGGGGGTGGGGGGAATATTTTCCTGCATTCTTTGGGAGCTTGTTGGTCCCTAATTACATATCAATCATAAAATCGGACCCTGACACCTCCCGGAACCGGATTTGGGTTTGTTGCCTCAGGGCAACATTGCGCTACAAGGGGTCTAAAACGCCAAGTTTTCTACAGTGATTATGAGAAATGAAATACAAATCAAACAAAAACTATATTCATAAAAAAACTTTTTTTGACAAAAATAAATCAGACGTGGTTCCAACTCACCAAATATAAAATAAACAACTAACATTTCATTTGCGCAAATGTACCATTGCGCAAATGAATTGTACATTTGCGCAAATTACTAAAACGAGCATTTGTGTGTTTGTACATGTGTATGTTTGGCAGAGTTAGAATCACTAAGGATGTTGAAATCAGTCTTTTTCCCTATTATATGTTAAACATCAGGAAGGAATTGCTTGCTGATGTGAAAAAAAGTGTGTATCACATTTTTGGCACTTGATTATTGGCGTACCTGGGAATCACCATCTGTTTATCTGATTATCTATGGGTTGTAGCGACCAGATTCACATCAGTGACAGGACTTAGGGCTGCAGGTTCTTTTTTTTAAGAGTTTGTAGTTCTGATTTTTTTGGTAGAATTTGAGCCAAGCAAAGGATAACATTTCCACCAGCTCCCATATCTGGTAGATTTGCTGGTGGTTCGGCTCGCCCTGTGTAGATTTTCAAGTTGTAAGGAACACCATCTGCATCAGCCATATGAAGTACCCTGCAGACCTGTATATTTGGGTTTAGCAGGTATTGCTTCAGTCTTTGCCTGCCTTGGAATGGGGCTATTTGTTCATTGATGACCAGCTCTTCACCCTTTGGGAATGAAGTTAGTTTTGAGGAAAAACAAACAGTGAAATAATGGTTGTACAAAGGATCCTCATGTTTTAACCAGCTTATGAACCATGCACATCCTGTCCATGAAATGATCTTGCATCTATCTCCTGTTGCTGTTTGTCAATAATAAAGTAAAAAAAATTGGCTTTGATAATTATTTTGTAATCAATTGCATATCATCGCATTAGAATAATATTGTCTGAGCAAAAGGGCCCTAACTGCGCAATGTTGCCCTGAGGCAACAAACAAAAAAAAAACACAGTTTTAGTATATAAATTATAAAAAAAAGTCTTGAAATGATCTATAATGCTTCTTTACATACTTACAGATATTAAAATATTTTTAGTTAGAGTGACCCAAATTTAAACATGAAGAAAAGTGATGTATAACTTACAAGTAGGAGGCAAGGTGTAGCATCCACCTCCGCTTCATAAAAAGGACTGCTCCTCTTCTAAGTAAAAGGTCACATGAACCTCAATACCTCTTTTATTTGGACAAAAATATGTCTAGAGGTATTTTAAAAAATTACCCCCAAAAAATAAAATAAAGGAGCAACGTGAGGTACAGAAATGTGGTTTGTTGCCCGAGGGCAACGCTATGCCATAGAGGGTTTTAATTTGCAAAACGACATTATGTATCTGAAAAAAAATATTGTGTGGGCAAAAAATCCTGTAAAGCACATATGTGCAACCTCAGTTAAAATTGGTCTTATAGGTGTCCCTGTGTCATCCTGAAGTGAGAGAAGTACCTGGTAAGGTATTGTTTATGTAATCTGAAAGATTTTTTTGCATGTCAAATGTCAGCAATTTTGATTGAGGTAGCACATATGTGGTTTACAGAATTTTTTGGCCACATAATATGTTTTAATTTATTTTCAGATACATGATTTCCTTTAGCAAATCAATTAACACAAAGTTTTACATTTTTAAAGCCGCAGGAGAGAAACATGAATCAAACATAAACCGGAGGTGCGCTTTTATTTTGAAAAGCCTGCCTAGGGTCCAATCAGAAACTGAAATTTTAAGTTAACTTCTGTTGCAATCAAACTCTGTCAGAGAGTTTGATAGTACGTGTAAGAGAGTTTGACTGTGAATGTAAGAGAGTTTGATAGAGTTAGTAAGTTTTGGCCCATGGGGCCTCTCATATTATTAAGTTTGAAGCAGCTCCTCTTCATGTCTGCCAGCTCAGACATAAGCTAAGATTTCTGTGTTTTCTCAACAGAACCTATTTACAGCAGGATATCAGACCATCAGTAAATGGATTACATTTGAAAGACAGCTTATCCAATCACACAGCTCTGTTGGACAGAGTGTCCCAATGCATCAACACACACACGCACAAACACTGCAACAACAGAGTAATGGACAGGCTGGGAGTTTCCTGCTCATGAGGGACTTCTCTTCTTTTTCTAATCAGCCACTCCCCTTCTAAAATCCTCCTGGCTATAACCACACACACCCCGCAGCCCTTCTGTTAATGTAAAAGACAACCTGAATCTGCAATGTTCTCATCACAACAGCAAGGAAACTGTTCGGTTTGTAGATCTAACAAACCGAACTTTCTCAATTCCAGGTGAAATGTTTCATGCAGATTAGCTCTGCTCCAATTTGATTTGTCAGGATCCATCTTTTTTTTCAGGAAGGGTATGGGGGCATTCACATTATCATTTCAATGCACCACCATCAGTCTCCTCTCATGTGCAGAAGGATTGATGTCACACAGCACTCTGCATTTATGGTAGATTAGATGAAAGCTACTTGGTTTAACATTTATTGTTCTATTAGAGGCAACAAAATTAGGTCTGGATAATTACAACTCCCGCTCTGCAGCGCAGTGAGAGTAAATGACTGCAACAGAAACATGCCACTCTGAGCACAGCTCTTAAATATCATCTTCCTACTTCCTGAAAGCGTCAAAGAAATGGCCCAAAGCCACTGAAAAGGAGAGGACAGATGCTGCGATCGCTGAGTCTGCCAACATGGACGAGGAAAGTTCCAGAATCACAGCAGTAGTCCTGTTTCCATCAATGTTTGAAATATCACATTAGAAAAGGTTCATGAAAATGACAAAATTGGGAATAATTTTAATTTAGCCAAAAAACTTTTGCTAAATTGGGGTGGGTTTTGGCTTTTTCAAGAAAGATTTAATGTGCTAAAGAGGAAATAAAAATGCCTTTGCCAAGCAAGATCTAACAAACCAAACTTTCTCATCCACTGGTTGGTCTGTGCTTTACCTTCAACGGTGTTTTAGGACCATTGCAGATACAAAGAAAGGAGAAATGTTAAGCCAAAAAACTCAGAAGGTTTTACAGTAATCTCAGAAATTTTCTAGAAAAAAACTTTGAAATGTCTGAGTTTGAAGGAATCATTATTGAGTTCAATTATTCAAAACACATGAATCGTCCTTCACCAAACTCCTCTACAAAGCAGTTCTTGTTTTTTTAATATTAAACTAATGATTCTTTCAGATAATCATAGTCAGTTATTCCCAAAGGTGTATTTCTGCAATGGATTTCATTGTTTTGTTGTACAAAGGCAAAGGCATCAGTCTCTTCTGATGCTAAAATGAGCAAAAATTACTCTTAGTAATGAACCCTTACTCTAAGAGTAATGACAAATTACTCTAAGTTTGTCATTTTGGCAAATTTTCATAGTATATTGACAATTTTTTTTCTAATTTGCCAAGTAATAGAATACTATGTTCAAAATTTGAATATTTTGAACGTCAGCATGTCATTTTTGCTCATTTTGAATAACATATCAATTTTTACATTTTAAACATTAGTATGCTATGACTATGACATTCAAATTTGGCTGAAATTGAATTTCATATTATATATACAAAGTCATTTTTGCTTTTTTTTAATGTTGAATGTTAGTATGCAAGTCAGTGATTTTGGCTCATTTGGATGTCAGTCAATTTTGCTTGCCATACTCTTGCAAGCAACTTTTTGTTTTTTCCTTTTTCTTGTCAAGTTTCTTGTCTGCTCAGAGCACTGCTCAGCTTGTGCAGAGCACTGCCTATTAGTCAGAGCATCCTTCTTTTGTGCCAATAAAATCTTCTTAATGGATCACTGCCTCGCAGCTACAACTGCTGCAGAGTGCTTCCTCTCACTCTTGGTCTGCATCTGTGGCCTCGAGGGGAAATTTTCTCCACTGCAGACAGACCAAGGAGGAGAGAAAAGACACCCTGCAGCAGAGTGGGGAAGGGTCCTGATTAGAGGTGGTGAGAAAGTGGACGATGTTGTAATCACGTGCTGGTGCATGGATGAGGAAATGATGTGCCAAAGACTCAGAGGAACTGTCTGGAGTATGGCTGGTTTGAGAATCTGAAATTATATTCATGCAGATGTGACTGTTATGGCATTCAGGCCTCCTCACTGTTTATTCACAGGTCTAAAAGCATAACCATATTAAATATTTCACGATAAGTGCTACTAATTACGCAAAGAGATCACCTGACACAAACTGCAGTTTCTCCTCCCAGAAGCAGGTGTATTGACTGAAATTTATTAGGGGTGTAACAATATATCAATCTATATTAAACAATCAACAATACTTTAAATTTATGTAAAATGTGAATGCCAACAGTTAAGATGTCTTCATTAAAATTTCAAATTTTAAACAACTCATGTTGCCTGAACCGGTTAGTGAATTAAACTGAACTGAAATCATAATGTGACGTATTTCATGACATTGGCAGACATCATAATGTCATCTCAGCAAAACAATACATGATGTACTCTGAATAAGCAAGTGATTACATCTCTAAGTTTTATTCCTTCTGGTTGAATTAAATGCTGAAGTCAATCTACTGGTTTGTAATGTCGAACATTGCAAAATATTCAATGGGGTTCTCTGCTAAGGGTTTATTTATCTGAGGGAAAGGCAGATTTTAACTAAACCTCTACAGCAGAAACATGAAAATCCCCATGATGGCGCCCTAACACTGGCATCCAATAAATCTCACATTGTAGTGTATGACATGTTACTTTCATGCTTATATGCTTATATAAACCCTGAACAGAGCAACACTTACAGTTCTTATGATGTGTTTCAGGCTAAAGACGGCGACTAGCTGAGAAAATATTATGAAACAAGCACACAGTTCAAAATACAATAAAAACAAACATATACTAAAATCTGATATCAGCTTATAAGTCAAGAAAAGAAATATGTCTTTATTTGGAACACAAGCAACACGACATGATCAATATGTTATTAGAGCTTCAGGTAATTTATCAGAAAAATCAATGCTCTGCATATTGATCCACAGCACATTCACAACTAAAGCCATATATATGCATCCATACATACATAATACATGTGCAACTTACGAAAAATCCTTTTAAAAAATGTTCCTTATTTGTTATGTGTGCACGCATTAAGGCGTAAAATATGCCAATGTGGGCAACCATGTATGAACATCCGTGTGTGTGTGTCTGTTTGAGTGTCTCAGCTGCATCCTTCATTTTCCAATCATTTTTTTATGCATCTCTAATGTAGCCCACATGCATCCAGAGATCAGCTGAGCTGGGGGAGGGAAGGCCACTTCCTGCAGCTGGAGGACAAACAAACAGAGCACAGGATGTACGAAGTGCAGATCAGAACAGGTGGAAGGAGGCCTCGTTCAACCCATCCGTGTCCATTCAATCCGACATTTAGGTTTCAGGTTTCCAGCATGCGGCCGACGCTGAGTACACCTGGCACATGAGGTGAAGCGCTTCACGTTCTGTCACAAAGGATTTCTTCTTCCACGCTGTCAAACAGCTTCTACTGATTAGAGTTGACGTGAGGCTAAACCGACTCGTGGCGGTTTATTTACAGTTGTTTATCTTCTGCTAATTCAGTTCTCATAATAAACAGAGAAAGAGGACTGAGAAAGTTGTATTTATGCAACATTTTTTGTTAGTCACAGCATTATGACAGTATATGACACAGTATATGACAGTATTATCTGTGAATCTTGTACCCCACCCCCCTTTGGTTCCATATCATATCTAGCACAGATCATATCTATCTATCTATCTATCTATCTATCTATC
>NW_015114399.1:130343-136826 GCF_001443285.1 Poecilia latipinna | reverse complement strand
GGAGTAGGGTTAGATTGGGAACCTTCAGTTTTGTTTTTCTGAAGACTGATATGAGCAAAAACTTGAAGAAGGATTTTATGAAATATGTAAAAGACATGAAAAGCTCAAATAAACAAAAGTAGTTGAAGGATATGACTACATTTTAAACTTTGAAATTTGTTTCTAGCTGAAAATACGTGGAAGTTGTTAGCTGTGAAAGAGCACAAGGTTTTTAGCAGAATTTTTCAGAAATTATGGGATGTTGTTCATTTCAATGGGGCCAAAAATGGTCACAAAAGCTGAATATTTCCTAAACCGTATTATATGTCAATACCAATCCTGAATCAGCAAAATATGGTAAAAGTTGAATGGTTGAAATAGCGGCACAAAGTAAGCCAAAGTAGCTAAGTGGTGAAAAGTGAACGGGAAACAGTGGAGAACTCTTCTAACAAAGTAAAATGATTTTCAACCAGCAACAGAGGCTGTTTTATTGTCTCACTATAAACATTTTTATTTGTTGTTTCCAACAGGATTGTGAGGAAGCCATCTTGGCTCTAATCACTGGTGCAGTCTGGGAGGAGGCGCTCAGACTGGTCTGTAAACAAACTCATTTTCTTTGTCAAAGTGATTTTTTTTTTTTTTTGAGTTGTGTGGCATTAAATTTTTTTTTTTTTTATTGCTCAAGATTTATGTGCACAACAGACATGATATCACTGAGACCAACCTGAAACCTGCTCTGTTAGAGGGTAAGATGAAAGACAGAACAGTGATTGTCTCCTCTTTTATGTACCATGCAGAAAAGGTTTTACTTTTTTTCTCCACAGCTGTGAACTCTCAAACTGGGTTCTTGGAGGCTCAGGTTGCAACATTTAACCGGCACCGGAGCCGTCTGGCTGTGGTTCGAGAGCAGAAAGAAAAGGCCAGACTGGATATGCTTGGTGAGAAAAACTGTGTGATGAATCTATTTCATTCCATCAAAATGTGTTTAAACATTTGTTTCTAGTTGTGTGTTAAACCATTTATGCTCCTTGTTAGATGAAGAAGGTCCAGACTGCCCTGATGCTGAGCTGTACTCTGAAGCTAGCAGTGTGTTGACCGCGTCTAAATACTCCCAGAGTAACTCCCGGATCTCCTCGTAAGGGGGCACACACCTAAAAAAACATTAAGTTAATATAATATTTGTGTTGTTTTTGGTTTCAGTGTTTGGATTTCTCTTGCAGAAGGTCGTCAAAGAACCGCCGGAAAGCGGAGAGGAAGAAGCTGAGTCTGAAGGAAGGAAGCCCAATGGAGGACAGAGCTTTAATGCACGCCCTGAGTGAAATCATCACCACCGTAGACAAGATGAGAGGTACAAACAAGTCTTTTTATTGTACGTGTTGTCCACCTGCTTAGGTGCAGATTTTTGTGTCTAATGCTAAACCAGGATCCCTAATGCTGGCTGTAAGCATTTGAACTGATCAGGCTTTTTAAGTCAGGATTAAAAATTATTTTTTGTTTCAATTAAATGTCATACATATTTCTAATTTACAAAAAATATGCTGCAGGTTTCTCATTAATTAATCTCATTCATTAATCTAGCAATGTATGCGGAGATTAAATGCATTAAAACATGAATGCCAATTTCCTTGAAATTCAAACTAAAATGATTCAAACATATGCTGTTCTGTTTTGGGTTTTGTTGTTTGATGCTTTTCCAGACCAAAACAAAAAGTGTGAATCTTCCATTTTGATGCATTTTATAAATGAGGAAGAAAAGAAATGCTTCATATTAGTGGTTTGGGGAAAAACTGGATGATTTTGGTCACAAACCAGTCTGCATTGGACATGCTGCAGTAAGGAGTTCTGGTGAACGATGAATCTGTCCCTCCGTCCTCCACAGAGGAGATCCACAGCCTCCTTAAGGCCTTGGTGCTGTTCCAGTTCGATAAACAGGCCGGGAAGCTGCAGCTGGCCTATGAGGAAGCCCTGCAGACGATGGAAGGAGCCGTTCCTGAGGTGTGGCCTGAAGGCCTGCTGAGCAGCAACGCTCCGGTAAACATAACACCCTCTTCAAAACTCCTTCATCATAATATGTTCTTTTTTATATTTCTGTTGGGCACCAAAAATCTAAAGTTTATTAAAGGTTTTATCTAAATGACTGGATTCAGGATCCTCAATAATTTGGCTACAAAAGCAACAAAGATGGTTGTATTAAATACTTCTTCTCATCTGTTTTTCCATTTGCATCCATGTCTACAAAAACTGTAAATCATGTATTAACTTGCTGCTGTGGCACCTGAATTTCCACACTGTGGGATAATAAAGGATATTTCTATTCTATTTTTACATAAATAAAACAGTTCTTATTTCTGATTAAAGGTAAAACATCAAAGCAGTTGAAACTGCAAAAATGTTGATTGAGTGAACTGTAATCAATACTAATGAGAAATAAGAAGGCAGAACTGTTTGCACATTTTTTCTAAACATAAATTTTGCTTTTTGAAATGTTTTGCCTCTAAAGGTAACGGGTCCAAACTCCACAGCCAACAGCATCATGGCTTCTTTCCAGCAGCAGCAGCAGAAACCTGCAGCATCACAACCAGGTCGGTACAGTTTGTGGTGTTAAGATTTGTGTTTTTTTTATTTTTATCTCCATCTCTTAACCCCTGTTGCCTTCAAAGTAATGCTCAAACCCCATTTCATATTTTATTTTTGTATTTGTTTAAGGATAGCGTAGCCTGGAGCTTACATTTTATTGACGGCCTTTTACTTCTGGTTTGTTACATCAGAACTTGATGTAAAAAAATTTAACTTAAAAACTAGATCTTGGTTTGGTTTGGTTTAGATGAGATGTCAAACAAAGTATTCAAATTTCTTCCTTTTGAATAATTAAAAATCATGCTATAACTGGTCACAAACTGAATTGAAAGGTCTGAAGGGTTTAATCCATGTTAATCCTGTACAAATTTTTCTAAGTATTATTGATTTTAACTGATCTAAGTTTGTGCAAATTCTAAAAGAACAAAATGGCTTTTTACTTCTACTGAATTGGAAAAAACCTCTAGCCCTGTATTGTTAAATAATCTGACATGAAAGCAAACCAGGTGAATATTTTTAACTCAAATGTCTTGTGAAAAACTGCCAGAATATTTTCTAAGTCAAGTCTTGAAATATGTAGATATTGTTGACATATAAACAAGTCTTTGCTATGTGAGCAAACATTTAGAAACTGTTTTTTTAGAGAGATTTGTGCCAGATCTGCAGATTGGAGAAGCGCTAATGTATTTTGTCTTTTGCAGATCCTGAGATCCCAACAGCACCAAAGATGAGAAACGGTGTCAAGTGGAAGCTCACTGTTCTTAAATAAACAAAACACATAGTATTGTTTGATTTAGGTTTTTTTTTAAACTGTAATGTACAATTTCAGTTGTATAATAAAGATTCATTTAACATCTTCTGATACTGAATCGAGTTCCTTTTTTTACATAAATAAAACAAATATCAGCGATTTATCTCCATTCCTAGAGTTATAGTTATAGTGCTGCTCCACAGCAGATCATTCAAAAAAAGTTGATTGTTGCCCACCTGCTCTGCCCTGATAAATTAAATCTAATGCTAAATCCAGTGAGTTTTGGTGTCTCTGAACCAAGCCCTGCTTTGCTCTCAGACCCGTTTTGCTCGTTTGGCCGCAGCACGCCGCTGGTTGATGGCCTTGGTGGAGACGCGGAGTTTCCTCATTCGTAGCTGCCGCAGCCTCAGCTGCAGGTCCTTGGGAAGTTTCCCCCCCTTTGCCAGAATGTCCTTTGCTCTCCGTCTGGGTATCTTGGTGAGGTTGAAGTCGCAGATTGTGGGGAAGTGGTCGTACATGACGTAACATGTACGGGAGGAAGGGAAGTAGCCTTCAGCGCTGACCGTCAGGCGGTACTCGCCTGGATTCAGCAGGCGCCAGTAGTCGCCATCAGCCACTGCAAGAGGGAAGACCAGGCATGATAAAAGCAAAGAATAAAAAAACACTGCTGCAAGAGAAAAATATTATTTAAGCCTGAGTCACTTCTATAGAAAAACACAACATTTTACTAAGTATTTTTATCTAATTTCTAGTGCAAATATCTGAAAACACTTGAAAACAGACAAAACTAACAAGTAACATTTCAGCAGAATAGCAGCTTGTTTTAAGTCAACAATTCCTTAATATTGATGAAAAAGTACTTGTTGCCCTGACAGATTATCTCATAACATGGGAAAATGTCTTGTTATAAAACAAATAGTGTCAGTAGAGCTAGTACTTCAGATTTATCCAATTAATGAAGGTAGAAGATGAACATAAAGGACATAAATGCCCACATTCTGCTTTTGGTCAAATTATAACACAATTCTGAAAATAATTTTTAAAAAGTTGCAACACAAAAAAAAACATTAACAAAAGAAAATGTAATTTTGCTGAATGAAAGTTAGAACCCAGTGATCTGGGTCTGAAGTAGAGAGATCATGTCAAGATGAAAGGTCAAAGGTTCCTGTCTCTGTAATGCTCCAGTCATGTCCATGTCATCATTGACAGCAGGAGTACCAGCTGTTCTAACTCTAGAGGGCGCTGTGTATAAAAAATAAATTGCACCTGATCTGATGTGATGATCGATGTCCTCGACTTTGATGATGGCGTCTGCTATTCCCACCCCGGTGTCTTTGTCCCGGATCACACCCTTAATCCCACGATGGATCTGAACATCCGAATGAGAAATGTATGCAGGCTGAAGTCCTAAAGCATTACACTGTTACAGATTATATTTCATAATGTAAAATCAAAATACAAATCTCAAAAAGCAAACCAGGTCAGATCATTCTAGGTCAAGTCAAAACTTGCTGCCTTCAGTTTGACTTGAAAGAAATCTTGACTTTTGTGAAGAAAAGTGGATTCTTATCACTATTCTGTAAAAAAGAGTTATATTAGTGCCTTTTTATGTTTCCATCACGACTATTAAATCCATCTCATTAACTTTTTATTCTGAGTTTGTATTTGTTGCACATTACCAGATTCACATTAGTCAGAACCGATTGTTATGATTTAAAAAAAAGTGCAGTAATATGTGTCCCATCAGCATGACCTGGTTTTACTGAACAGGCGTGTGAGGAAATTATGACTCATCAGCTGGATTATATGTAACTTCAGACGTTTTTGTTCCCTTTAAAAAGAAATAGCTTCTGTGTTCAGTCTGTAAAAACAGATTTCAGTACCAAAAGTCTCTTATTGACAGCCTTTGGAAGCTTCTTCTCTTTATTTCAACTTAGTAGTTGATTAGGCAAGATGTAGAGAGACATTTGATTATGGGACACCACAACTACAGCTCAGTCATAAATGTGAGTAAATATGTTGAGAGGACCCAGGTATGGAGGCAAAAATGATAATCAAAAAAAATGCCCCCTGAAAGTGATGCTTTCTGACCTGCTCCATGTAAACCAGCAGAGACTCTCTGTTGTTCTCCCACTCGATGGGAAGTTCGCTGGCGTGAGGAAACTTATCGCAGGACAACTCCACTGTCACCTCGAAGCAGTTGGTGTGCAGGTAGCTGAAATCATTCATACCTGCACGAACAGAAAACATCACCTGCAAGTGTCAGAACAAGTAGTGCACTCATTCAGTGTTGGCTGTAAAGAGATATGTTAACAGGGATTTAGAATTATTGTCAAAATTATTGTTGCATTATATTAAATTGTATATCCAACTAAACATGGGCTCTTACTTCCAGGTACGTTGTGCCAGTCGGCCCCATTGATGATGTTGTTGTATCTGAGGAAGTCCTTGTTGTGGCACGGCCTTCGGTCTGGGTTGGACATCACCTGGTTGGATCAGACAACAAACTTTCCTCAGTCCCTTCCCTGAGGAGGAAGTTTGAGCAGGGAAAAGTGAGAGAGACCTGATTTGTGCTGGCATACGCTGCAGCCAGCCAGCGGAAGAAGCTCTCATCAGGGGTGGGTGTGTGTTCGCGCGGCGCCCAGTCCCGGGTCATGTCGTACGGGTAGGTGACGACCAGCTCTCCTCCATGGAGGTTTGCACCCAGAGCAAACGGGATGTTCTGCATCCAGCTGATCACAGCTCGAGTTTCAGGTGCAACCTTTTAAAAAATATATATCATTCATGCAAATGCTAGCACTGCTGCGTTGCAGCAACACATTACTGAGTTCAAAAGCCTTTCTCCAATGGTGTACTAGTGACACAGTTGATAAAAAAAAAAGAAGTAAATTACAGCCAAAATTTATCAGAAATTTTCTAAAACTTGGACATTTCTGAATTTGAAAAGTTTAAATTTTGCTACAAAGAAAACTCAGAAATTTTGAGATTAATCTCAGCAATAAAAATTTCATTTTTTCTAGCAAATTTTCTGAGATTAATATAAAAATTTCCTTGTTTTTTTCTAGAAATTACTCTGAAGATTTTTTTTGTCAGAAATGTACTCTTGTACTTTTGTTTTTTTTTTATATCTACAATCTAAATTTTAGAATGTGAAGAAAAACTTTTGACAAATGGTA
>NW_015114399.1:106502-125554 GCF_001443285.1 Poecilia latipinna | reverse complement strand
GTATAATATGAGTTTGAGGGGTCTAAAACACAGCAGATTTATAGAAATGCATTACCTCAACACCGCATCAACAAATTCTGAAGAAAGTTCCAAAGTTTTAAATTTAACCCAAGTGCATTGGCTTAATCTTACGCAGCTATTTTTCACGTAAAATTTAAGTTGATGTGCAAGTTTTGGTGAGTTTGTTCAGGCAAACTTGATGAAGTTTTGTTGATTTTGAAACAAAAACTAGATGTCTGCATTTCTTACAAAAGCCTCCTCAGAGGTGTATTGTTCAGGGATGGGGAAATAGTGGTTGATGAGTTTGGACTGGTCTGTCTCCAGCTCGATGGCGGTCCACATCACTGAGTTGAGATCAGCAAAGTTGTGGTTCATGTCGATGCCTTCGTAGCTGTACCGTCCCAGAGCCCAGCCGGCCAGCTCGGAGCCCTGAGGACGCAAGGAAAAGGATTTGGTTCTGTTTGAAGCTCTTTTTAAGCTCAGAATAGGAACATTAATTCAGGTTTTCTGGCACCTTCTTAAAGGCCATCTCGTATCCGTCTGGGTTCATAGAGGGCAAAAGGTGGATGCGAGTCTCTTTGACCAGATGGACGATCCGCTGGTTTCCTCGTTTGTACTCTTGGCACATGTACTGCATCAGGTTGAGCAGAAGCTCCCGACCCAGCACCTCGTTCCCATGCATCCCTGCAACGTACCGAAACTCTGGTTCTCCTGAAACGAGCATCAAAACATACATACAATACTCTTTGCTTTTCCCTTAAGAAGCTGAAATCCATTGTGGTAATTTTTTCCCTCATTTTCTGTCTGAGTATTTAATCAGCCTCCCTCAGCTCCACATTGATTGCTTCTCTGACATGTTTTTTTTTTTCTTTTGGTGGGAAAATCTCCCCCAAACTAAATGGGCCAAAGAAAACATTTGTACATCTCAGAGCAAACATAGAGGAACTCCAGGCGGAGCAGCTTTAGGTTGTGCTTGACTTGACTGTTGATGAGATACATCAGTATATAGTAAATGTTTGTCCAGGCAGTAAATTTGTACTTAGCCATGAAGCAAAACAGCTAGCTAGCCAGTTAGCAACGGTATGCTAGCAGCGAGATTCTGTAGCTTTAAGCCACAGAAGGCAGATTTCTATGAGGGTCTTGGCAAGACAGAAAAATCCCGAAAAAAAACATACAAAGAATTTACTAAATGAAATAGTCCTGCCAAGACAAAATTTAAGACCAATTTACTTTTTTAAATTAATTTGAGACATTTTAAGAATGTGTGGACACCCTGTTGAGAAAAAATAACTGAATTTTAAATGAAACCTGTTTGACTTTTGTCGACAAAATCTCCAACCAGGTTTGACTGATTCTAGAGAATCTGGACTATATTTTAGAAAAATCTTTGCAACCCACAATCTCACCCAGTTCATGTTTCCCAGGATTGTCTGAGATCTCCATGACGTAAAGCTTCAGATCCTTGTAGCTTTTCCCGATGCTGTAAATACGGGTGATGTTGGGGCATTCATCATGCACAGACTTCATCAACTGGAAAAGAAAATAATTGTAAATTTAACCACATACTGTCTGAGAGAGACAGAAAATTTAATTACAAAAGCATGAATGTACCCAACTTTCCTCATGTCATTTTTTTGTGTAGATTGCATGAGTTTTGTCATAATTAAGGAGATGTGGATCCAATTTATTCTCAGTTTCAGATTCAGGAAAAGGGTCTTCAAGCAGACACTAAAGTGAAAATGTTAAAGGCTGAACATTTGGCCCTACTTTTCCAAACATACACAAGTTTTCTGTAGTACTAAACAATAAGAAAGAACATTAGCAGAGTGGAGTTGACTGAATAATGTTTTTACTGTAAATATAATTTCTGGACAGATTTTGGTGTCCGTCTACCTTTCTCATCTCCTTATAGTTGTGGTGCTTGAAGTCCAGTTTGTCTCTGGACTCTGTTGGTTCTGTCTGCCATGCATAGACATTACTGGGATCTGTGGAAAAGGAACAAAGACAGTTAATGTTTTTCAACCGTTTTAGATTTTGTGAAATCTAAATGAAATAACCTAACTGTGTTAGAGGTTTTATATGGAGTCACCTACGATTAATCAATTATTAAAATAATCGTCAACTTATTCATTTACCAATCAATTATTACCTGATGTAATAATTGATTATTTTGTCCATCAAAATAGACAATAATCTGATGGATCAACATACTCAGAGCAATAATTTTTATAAAAATCGTAAATCATTTTGAAATGCACTAAAGTTTAACATTGCTAAAGAGTTAGTACTTTTGAATACTTTAGCATGCTACTGCTTTACAACCAAACAAACACATAAAAAATAAAATGTTTTCTGCTGTTTCTTTTCTCGTACCAGGAAGTGTGCACCCCAGCACTTCTGCCCTGAGGCAGATGTCTCCCTCTGTCCCGTTCTGATACCACGTCTGAGGGTTGATCCGAATGTAGCGTGCCACTGCGGGACTGTCGAACAGGGAGAGGACTGGAGTTTCTATGTCTTGGTTTCCTTCAAATATCTGCAGCAGAAGGCGGTGTGCTGAGTGTTGGTGATACTAAAGGCGCACGCAGAAGGTGGAAAAACGTTTTTCATGAAATCAGATTCTCACTCACAGCCTCTTTGCTCCCGTTCATGCAGGGCTTCCAGAGCAGCGTGTCGTTACTGAACTGAACCTTGTACGTTTGGACCATGTCCCAACTGCATGCAAGTCAAACAAATATGTAAAGAAAAGGAGAGAAAAAACAAAAGAAAAGAAAATGTGTGGCAAATGCAGAAACTTTGCAAAGAGGCTGAAGTAAAAACATAAATATTTTCATATTTGGAGGTTCCATCCAGGGTTATGAAAATATAAAATGCTTTGTTTTTTAAAGAATTTTATGTATTTAAATTTTTCAACATGCATCCCAACATAACAGCAAAAACTCCCTTGTTGCCACAAGTGGATGGAGTATTCAAAAGTTGCATTCAAGTCAGAGTAGCACTACTTCAACATATTTTTTACGCAAAGTAAAAGTAAAAAGTAGCTGTGTTAGAAATTACTCAAGTAAGACAAAAAAAAGTATTTGGTAAAAGTCAGCTCAAGTACTGAGTAATTGATCAAAACATTAATCATTTAATATTTAAAAATGATGAAATAAGATGGACCAAATTAAAAAAGTTATGTAAACATTTTGTTATTTTAAAGATCAAATTGAAAATATTTCATATAAATAACATAGTTTCAAAAAAAGCAAAATCAGACAAAGGTAAGATTTTTCCAAACCAGTTTCTTTCAATATAAAGTTTTTAATAAAAACTGCAGGTGTGTGTCTAAGTCCGGTGAGTGGTTTGGTTTTAAACAAGCTTGTTGTTCCCACCAGCACTGACCTCCAGATGGAGTTGCGCCCCTGCAGGATGGCCCCGGTGAAACGGGTCAGCTTCTGGGCATCAACTTCCAGCCATTGGTTCTTGTCTTTGTACCGAGCGCACCAGGCCCCGTCGTAGATATCCCCATCGTCTATTCCAGACTGCAGCAGAAGAACAGCAGTAAAATGTACAGCAGGGTTGAATCTGCAGGCAGATGATGTGACATGTACCTGGATGTTGAGTCGGCCGCGGTGAGGTCCCAGGCCTTGTCGCTTGTAGGATGAAGCCCTCAGCTGAGCGTCTTTCACCCTCAGTGACTCCAGACCCAGAGGAGGACATTCTGACAGTCAACAGATCTTTATGCATCATTTAAAAATGAAATTTGTTTTCTTAGCCTCTAATTTTGCACAGACCGTGTTTGGATATGTGGAAAGGCTTTAATAAAATTAAAAGTTGTGCAAGGTATGACTACACTGCAGAAACATAAAATATTACCAAGTATTTGTTTCCATTGCAGAGTTTAGTACACTTGAAATAAAACTGTTAGGTAAATTGTATTATTATCAACTATTTGTTATATCTTTATTATGTTCTTAGTTTATGTATTCTTACTTATTTAGTTTAGTCATATCTTTTAAGAAATGTTTCTGTATTGTTAATCACTCTGCTTCCTTCCTCAGAGGAGGCCTCTCTGAAGAAGAGCAGTGACAGCAGCTCTTCACAGAACGCCCTGCTTTGACCTCTTAGATAGTTATAAAACCATCGCCGTGAAGATGTACAACTTGTCCTGCTTGATCCTGGGTCAGGAACTGGATAAGCTAGTGCGAGATAGATTGTGTTGTTAGTTAGTGATAATCTAACTAACAACATCACATGACTGTGTGATGAAGTGTCTTTCCCCTCCCTTTAGAGTTACAGCGCTCTCTGTGATTAGGGATCCTAAAGACAATAAAAAGAGAGGAGCAGGCAAATGTGCTTCAGAGCAGTTGGAGATTTGTAACTGAAAGCACATCTCTGTCTGTTCTCCTCGCGAGTATTAAGAATCTAACTTTCTCTTGTCTTTCCTGTATTATGTGCTGTGTTTAATAGGTGTCAACTCTGACAAAAACAAAACTGACAAATGTTGCAGTGCTTCCTGATATCTGCCTGTAGTATCCATCACCATTCAGAACACACTGAAAACCCTAAGGTAAAACCTGAATTAAAACTTCTATACTTTATATAAATTGTATGATCCAAACACTGACACATAGCTATAGAACAACAAACAGTAAATTGCAGAGAGTCAAGGGATTAGCTCTGGAAAGCCTGCAATGTGCAAAAAGGATGGAAAGAAATTTGCTTAGATGATGAATTAGTAATAGTACAGCAAAAAGTACAGTACATGCTTTTTATATTCAGTTTTATGCTGCATAGTATGAAAGAACAAATAAAGCTTAATAGAGCTTCTTCGACATGCTGCCATTATTGAATTCACAAACAGAAAGTGTTCAGGTAAGCAGCTAATTTTCATATCGAATTCATCCCAAAAATCTCCAAAATCTCCTGTCAGACAGACTCAAGAATAAATGCGTCACCTACATGACAACTAGAATCTCTCAAGTTAAAATAAATGTTTTGGGAAATATATCTGTGGAGCTCATTTAATGAACTCCAGATTAGGGAGGGAAAAAAGAAAGAAAGCAGAATAATCTCAGATCTGATTTTTATGCCATCCCAACATCTTTTGCATTTCCACTGAAGCCTCAGACTTAGACAGACTTTCCATTGTCTGCAGTATTCGGCTCAGCTGGAATTGCCTCTTCCTGCCAGGAAGATCCCTTGGCTGCTAAAAAGTGTCAGACTAAAGAGTTGAAACTGTGGAAGTGACTGCTAAAGCCCTGCCTCCATTTTGCCCTGTGGTCCTGAGGGACCTCTCCAGCTTCTTGTGACTAAAAATGACTGTTTGGTGTTGCTGACCTCTGGAGTCCATCCAAACAGCAAATATCTCCTGAAACCACTGATGCTGAGCTGGAGAAACTTGGCAGAAAACACAAAAATCCTCAGCTTAAGCAGTTGATTAACTCGATAAATGTAGAAAAATCCAAAATAAATAAGCAATAGTTTATAATAAAATCTTTTGAATACCAGAAGGGCAGAAAATGTATTCCCCTTTTCCGCTAATTTTTTTTTATAGTAAAACAAAAAGCATGATTCATTTTCAACTTCCTAAACAACAGAAAGTCTTTCTCACACCGTAGTTTCACATTAAGGTCTTTCTTTAATTTATTTACCAACACAATATTCAAAGGTCCTATAAGAAAGGGAAACCAGAACACATGCATCTAAAAAGTGATGCCAACTTTAGAAATAGAAAGAAAAATGTGGCACATGAAAGAGAGAAACATCGTTCAGCTGATTTATCTACTTTGTGCCAAGTTTTTATTCTGATAATCAGCTTTTAAGTTGATGTTTCTGCCAGGATGATACTGGTTAAACTAAACACAGCAGGTTTAGTCTAAACAATTATACAATCAGCTCACAATATACAGTATGTCTCACATCAGCTCTGGGGTGAGAGTGAAAGTCACTATTATTGTGTAAAAGGCAAATATCATCATATTTCAGAGTCGTTAGCGCATTAAAGCAGATAAGTAATGTTAAATTTGCTTTTCTGATAAAAGGCCCTTTTGTCACGCCGGTTAAAACTTAACGGCTAAAGTCTGGAAATCTTTCTCTGCAGTGACAAGACTGATTGTTTTAATGGCTAAAAATCAATATTTTTTATTGGAGATATGCCAAGTGGACGCCTGGCCGCTTATTGGCAACGTGGAAAAATGATGGAGTAACTCAAGCAGTTCTTTTATGCATGACTCAGGTCTTCAGCAATTTTCTGCAGTGTACTCAGCTGCCATTTTTCCTTTCATGCTCCTCATCTGAATGATGAATTGAATGAAGCAGAATATAAATACACAAAGAGATAAGCCTGAACATAGCTGGAAATTAAAGAAAATGATGATATATGCCCTTAAAGAAATTAGTCATTTCAGAATTTCTTCAACAAAAAGCCCATTTGCTGTTTTCTTCTGTGGATTTGCTGATAATTTTGAGGTCAGTTTGATGTTTAGCAGATACACTGTTTTATTACATAAACTATCCATGACTTGATCAATTGACAACAAAGCAAAACCCATTTCTAAAAGCAGCAAATCGGCATTAAAATTTGGTCCTTGTCTGATTGTCATACTGTATATTTCAGAGCCTTTCTGAATACATACGTGAGGCAGTTTTTGTGGCAGCTGACTGTTGATGTTTGACCTTTTTGATCTCTGGTTTTGGTGTTTTAGTGACCTTTGGCTTCTTAGGAATGACTTTTGGTTTCTTCAGGACATTTTTGAGCTTCTTTGCTACCGTAAGGCTTCTTGTGGATCTCTTTGCTATAAAAAAAGGCAAAACACCTTTTAACAAGACTTTATACAAGACCATACACCCTAGAAAGGATTCACATGGAATGAGACTAACAAAAATTTTTGAAAGGTCCTGTGTAAATAAAAGATAAACATATGGAGAAGCAGCTGTCCACCATTAAGCGTGGCTGATGGTCTGTGATGCTGTGGGCCAATTTCTCCTACAAAAGCCTTGTAAACATTGTTAGAGTTCAAGGTAGCATAAAGTCTTTGAAATACTTACAGTTTGTACTAAAATATGCTGTGCTCAGTCTGAAAATGGATCATCAGTGGGTTTTGGGAAACATTTGACCAAATCAAAAAATAAACTGTTCAGCAGACACTAGTTTTCTTTGATTTACATCTCAGACTCTAATGACTGGGAGAAAAAGAGCAATTTTTCCCTGTTTATTTAAACTCAGTCATTAGAAAGACCATCTGGGTTTCATCAGCATAAAACGTGACCTACCCCCAACACTCGGACACAGAAATGCGAAAAAGATGCTTTGCAGCTACTTAAGCTTTAAGTACAAATCAAGGCTGATCAGATTAAAAGCATGCTAAACTTTAGCTACTCTTGTGCATTTTCTTCATATTCAGAGCAATAACATTTATTACCACAGTGGTGCAATGCATGCATATTTAATATAGACATTTTGCAAAGAAATAATAAACATGTGGACATTAGCAGTCACTTTAAATTTGAAGACTGATTCAAATGCAATAAAAAAAGTTTTATCAGACAAAATTGTCTGATAAGACCTCACCTAATTCCAGAGGACCTTCATCATCTTCTTTTTCCGTTTTCAGGACTTTCCTCACTGGTTTCTGACCTTCCTTCCCAGTCGGGCTCTCTGTGGTGGTTTCAGCTGTTGACTTTCTGTAGCTGGTTGTGAATTTTGTGGTGGGAACCTCTGATGCATTGGAAGTCCCTGCAGAAAAAATAATCTCTGTGGCAACATCTACACCTGAAACCACAGTAGGTTTGACCAGTAATGTGAAATCTGTCAAGTGGCCACAAACAAAGACAAAGAATCCAGAAGCTGAAAATATCAGCAGAGAGATGGGAAGAAATGCTGCCATAGTAAGCCTTTCCAATGGAAAACCCTCACACACTGAACACTCATTCAACCTCCCTGACCTGGAGCTCTGCCTCGCTGTCAAGCTGCAACTAGTGGAAACTGTTTCCTTTTACACACAAGCTATAGTTGTGTGTAAAAGATATTAGTTGTAATAAAATTGCTTTCAAGGCAAACAAAGCAATGGGACCAACTTTGTTATTTTATACCATAGTAAAAAATAAATGTTATTTTTGTAGTGAGAAAACACATGTTATCAGAAAGCAAAGCCTAGACTGGCTAAAAACTAGCATCATGCTCTGCTCTTTTTTTGTCAACTCAACGGATGTGCGCGCACTGAGGAAAAAATACTGGTTGCCATGGTTACCCACATTTATCTTGCTGTTTTAACATTAGCCAGCATGCTGCCAGCATCCAACTAACGTGATAAAATAAGTTATGCTACCAAATTCCCTTTAGTGAATGGGACACGTCTTAGTACATGTTGCATGCATGAATAAATGGTGAGAAAAAAATGGCTCAAATGTCAGTAGGCAGAAGACATCACATACTTGGAATATTAAATATGTTTTGTTAATGGCAATATTATCAGCTCTCAATGAGAAACGATTGCTTCCTGAAGGTGCAGATTCTGTTGAAGTTTTACCTACTTGCTAACATTTGGCCGTGACATCTTTAGTGCACCAGTAGGATGTTATGAAGTTTACTGGAAATTGCCTGCGCTGTAAACAACCATCCCTTGTTCACGAAAAAAGATAACAGACATTCAGAAACACAAATCATTAATGTTTAGATTTTAGTTATGATCAAGCTGACTTAAAAAAAATAAATTTGGAAGAAAAAGAGGTCTTCATGCAACACAGGCTTTTATTTTGAAGCTTTTGCTGAAAAGCCCAACAGTTTTCTCTGCAGAGCAGCTGCTTTAAGAATCAGTGGACCCGTTTGTTTTGGGTTTAAATTCCACCAGGCCTCTGCTTCATGAAAAATGGGTGAATGTAGGGTCCTTTTTTTCCTCCCACAAAGACTGGCTAAGAAAGTTGAGACATGTTTCAACAACTTAAAGCTTAAAAAAATGAAAACAAAAACAAAATTTGTTAAATACCTTACAACTCTTCCAGGTCTGTTGTTTAATTATACACCAAAATAATTGCACTGTTCAGCTCAGAGGGCTTTAATGGCACAGACAGAAAAATATTACATATACTTCCAGTGGATCTTCAAGTTTTCAAGTGATTTGCCAGAAATTTTCTAAATTCATATGAAAACATTCACATTTCTCTGCACTGAGCAAGTCTTCTTACTGTCATCTTTGGAGTTCTGTTTTGGACAAAAGGAAAAATTTAAGGGATCAAAACCTTATTTTATTTTAAAATGAGGAGTTCCTGCCCAGCTGTTAAAAAACATCTGTGACAAAAAACTGAAGCTAAAACATTTCTCTGTCTAATAGAGAACTTTAGTCCCATAGGCTACATTAAAATGCCATAAGCTGCTAGATTTTAATGATACAAAAACTTTAAAAAAAAAAGAAAAAAACTGTACACTTTTTTTTAAATGAACTACCTTTCCATTTATTCTGAGTGTAAAAGACTGATGGTTCTTCTGTACATCAAAGTCCATTTGATCCTGGGAAGGATTCAAAGTGAAAAAACAACAAAAAACAAACAAAAAGGATGGAAAAAAGAGAGAATGTCCAGGCTCCTCTCCTGAGGATGCTTCAGGGTCTCCAGAGTTTCAGCAGGCCATCCTCGCTGTAAGTGGCGATCAGGTTCTGGTGGGGGTGATGGGCGATGCCAATCACATCTTTCTCGTGAACCTGAAGAAGAAAGCAGCAGAATCAGCCACCTGGAGCAGAACTTCACTGCTGTGCTAAAGGTAAAACTCAGTTTTCAACTTAGCAGTGGTCAAAGCTGCAAAAACTACAGACGTCAAAGAAGAACGGATTATGGTTGGTTTCTTTTCAGATCCGAGTGAGAACTCTTCTTCCTAGAAAATCTTTCTTATTTTGCAGTTCTAATGTTAGAGGTTCTTTACTAAATTAAAAAGTTTACTGGTCTTTGAGTGGGTGAACTTGCATTATTAAGCCATTGTCAACATATTACTTGAAAATAGATTTAAAACAAAATCATTGTTTATCGCTATAATTACTAAGACAATTTATCATCCAGCAAAATTTGTTACTGTGACAGGCCTAGATGGGGGAAGGTGTCTCCTTTTGTTTGTATGTAGAGTTTTGGAAGCACTGACTGCGTAAAATCCTTGTAATTTTGGCTTTGCTTCGCCCTGAAAAAACAGCTTCAGTTTGTTGTAAATAAATTTTGCAGTAATTTCTGGAATTGAGTTGAGGAAGAGGTCTGGATTTATATTTTTTTAAATGCAGTTGGGTTAACTAGGTTGGCCATAATACAGGTGGATATAGATGATAGAAGAACTGAGACAAGACTTGAAAAGACACAAATAAAAGGCATAACTTTAAGACTAGTAGCAGCTGAGCCAAGACAACTTCATTAATATATAAACCCAGAAAGTTGTTTGAGAGAAAAACTGTTGCTTTCCAGTCAGTGTTGCAGAACAACATAAAGTATCAACGTGGTAGATAAAAAAGCTGACAATACAGCAAATACCTGCACATTTAATGTTCTGATCAAAGCATTATAGTTTCAGTAAAATATAGATTTTAAAAACAAAGCATGGATGTCAGGGTTTCTGCACACATTTAACTATATTACTAAAGCTACTTTTTAAAAATAAAAGTATAGCAGCAAAGCAAGTGGGGAAATTTGTTTAAAGGCAATCAAAGCACAATAAGCTTAATTTAGAAAATCATTGATTAAGATACAACCTTGAGTATTAATCAGTTTGTGTTTGCATCCTGCAGGTTTACGTTCTCGCCATCAGTACCTGTGTGGAGATTTGCCTGACAGATGCTGCACCATAAGCAGTGCAGGGGGTGTGCTGTGATATTTTTGGACTCTTTGATCTGTGTTTGCGTGCAGCATCGTACCGTCAGTGTTCTCTCCAGTTTGCCTGTGACGGTGCTGAAGCAGTAGAGCACAAAGTCTTCACCTACGCAGTAGATCCACTCGCCGCGGGGCGACAGTGTGCAGCACACAAAGTCACCGCCTTCCCTTTTACCAGAGCTGAAACTCCTCACAATCTGTGTTCAGGCAAGAAAAGCAAAGATGCTCACATAAAAAGAACATATAAAAGCTTGAAAATATATACTTAAAACTTAAACTTACCTGTCCCTGCATGTTCATGATGACCACTGTATTGGAGCGGTTACACACTACGAAATGCTCAGGGTTCTTGGGCAGCAGGAGGACATTGTTGACGGTGATGTCTGTGCCAGCTGACGTACCGAGAGGCTTAAAAGTGCTGCTGCACTCTGTGGTTTTCACGTTCCACACCTGAAAAGAAAACACAAGGAAAGAAGTCGGTATGCTGCAACCGGACTGGATGATTCATGTTAGGATCCCAATAAGTTAAAGAGAAAGTCTGCCATACTTTTTCAGACTCAAGTTCTCTTTCATGTACTATTTATTGAAGGAGAAAAATTGACTGTAGGTAAGGATTAATAAATTAACTGTGGTGACTAAATAGACAAATTAATGGAGGGATAGACACAGGGATAGGGAGACAAAATAATAGGTGGATGGAAAACTAAAAGGAGGAGCAAAGTAATGAATGGTTTGCTAGAGTGTCTAACAAATGTACAGCTGAATGGTTGAATACACATATTTGGATGAGCATCTTTTAAATAAAAAAACATGATAAAAAGGTGATTTAATGGAGCAGAAAACTGATCTGAAAATCTGGATGTACATAAATGTACAGACCTGGAAAAACAATTTAAATCACTCTCTTTTCTTTTCTATAGTTTGTAAAATCTTAACATTTTTCAATATCTTACTTTGACTGTTCCATCTGAGGACGCACTGATGATGTGATGGCCGTCTGGGGTAAATGTAGCTTCGTTGACAAACGAGGCGTGGCCACGGAACTCCTTCAGTGATTTACCAGATTTCAGTCCATGGATTCTTGTGCAAAACAAAACAAAAAAACGAAAAATGAAAAGAGTTGAGCACGCGTGTTCAGCAAAGACTACGAAGCCACTTGAGGCTTTCAAAAAGCTGCACTTACAAAAGTGTTCGGAGTGAAAGAGAGAAGTTAGTTTAGATGAGTTTACCTGATGGTCTGATCGAAGGAGGCGCTGAGCAGCTGGCTGGTGTCTTTACAGAAACTCACACAAGTTACTCCTTTGCTGTGGGCGCGCTCGAATCTCCTCAGACACTGACCACTCTGAATCTTCCACACCTACATGCAAGTATGCAAAGAATTTAATGATGATTCAAGGCAGAGAGAACAGCAAATACTGCTCCATCATTCCATGATTTTATGCTTTTTTACATAAATGTATTTTACAACAATAGGGAATGAAATAAGAATGTAGAATGAAAACAGTAAGAGTTAAACTGTGTTTTAAAAACATCAAAATACAATAGATACAAAAAGTGACCTTAATCTTTCCATCCTGGGCTCCAGTTGCTAACATCTCGGTGTCTCGACTGAAGCACATACACAGCACAGCATCATCCATCATCATGAAGTTATCTTGAGCCTGATATTTCAGATCCTGGAAAACAGGCAAATTAAGTCTTGTCAAACAAATACACAAATTCACTGCAAAAGCACAAAATCTTTTCAAGTATTTTCTGTCTAGTTTCTAAGACAAATTTCCTACTTGTAATTATGTTACAAGTAACTTTTCAGCAAGATATAGGAGCTTGTTTTATGTAATGAATTCCTTAATATTGATTTAAAGGTACTCGTTCCACTGGCAGATTCTTTCACTCATAACTAGTACTTGCACTAGAAGTGAGACCAAAAACAGTAAGATTTTGTGTTTTTAAGTGCATACATTTTGTTTATTCAAATCCTAATTCGGAAGATTATTATACCTTCCTGATTTTTCCAGTGGTGAAGTTCCATACTTCAATGAATCCGTCCACAGACCCAGTGACCAGGTACTGACCATCAGGGGAGAATCTAGAACACTCCACGTGAGATTTCTGTCCAAACTGCAGAGAGAGAAAATGACTTGTACCCAGCTCGGCTAAATGAGCAGCTTGGATTAAAGAGGGGCCAATACAACCCCTTCTGCAGGTCATATTTCTGACAGTGTGGGTACCTTTATGTGCCTGCTCAGCTGAGTGGGGAAGCGCTCCTCCTCCACGTCTTTCACAGCGGCTTTACCTCTGAACAAGTCGATGGTCATACCAGGCGGCAGGAGACCTTGATGCTGCTGCCACTTCAGAGACTGAAGAAGGAAATTTAAGAGTTGTGAAATGTCAGCAACTTGTGTATATAATGCAGGTTTAAAGGTTTTAAGGTTACTAACCTGTCCCAGCAGAGCCATGAGACGGGAGGGCGGCACCACGCTGACCTCTCCTGCCAGGGCCTGAGCGATGGCCGCGCGCCGCTTCTCTTTACTGCTGCCATCTGGGTAAGCCTGTACAGAAACACATCCAAGTAAGTTACAAAGGGAAAACACAGCAAAATTCCACATTGTGCATTAGTTCTTCAGTCAATTTTTAAAGTGCACATATAAAAGCTTAAAAAACACATGACAAACTAGAGCTTGGAAATAAATAATCAATATATATCACAATCAATATCAGCAGAAAATGCAGCCAACAGAATGTTCAATCCAGAAGCAGAGACCTGACTCAACTTGGAAAATTAAAATCTCCCCCAGATCAGTAAATTGGATTTAACTAGGACACTAAACTAATACCGTAAGGATGAAACAGTGCTGCATCTGCTGGACATGTTGCACTCACCTCTCTGGGATCGAAGTAGGAGCGAGCCAGCAGGTTCTCCAGGTGGATGTATCTCTCTGGCTGTGTCTGTTTCAGCATGATCATGGGATCGGTCTGTCTGAGGAGTGAACGAGCAGCACCGAGCTCTCTCAGCTCAATAAGCTCCAGGACAACCTGGTCAGGAAAAGGATACCCAGGTTAATAATAAGCTAATTTTATAAACACAGCTAATATAATACATTGATTATAACTTAAAGCTAGTCTGCAATAGGTCGAAATGAGCTAGAATAACTATTAAACAATACAGTTCTGAAAATGTTGGGTAGTAGGATGTAACAAAAATAACAGATTAAAGACTCACCTGTTCATAAAGATCTATCAAGGTTTTATCTGGTAGCTTGAGGGACTGGATGGCTTGGAGAACGGTATCCCAGTGACCACTGTTGATGTCCGCCACAAAGCTTTCTATGCTGTCCACTGTGTTTAGAGACACTGTTGTCTCCTCCTGCAACGTGGCCAGGGTTCGGTGCAGATTATTTTCCTTTAAGTACTGCATAATCAGACGCACCACGCTGGGAAGACAGAAATTATACTGGTGATTTAGCTAATATGAATACTAAATGTTATAGCTGGTCACAATGTGTGCTATCGCTGTTTTTCATGTTAAAAAATAATATTTTACATGATTTTTTTGTGTACAATTCTTTTTTAATTAAGCCACTTTTTGACATGCAACTTATTTGGATATTTAGGTAGCATGCCTAATATTACTAATCTATAAAATCTATGTCGTCAACTCATATTCTTCATTTAATGGGTTCATAAAATCAACAAATATATACTAAAAATAACGCTTTATTAACAAACCTCCTTCGTTAAAACGTCTCCAGACTTTTCAGGTCCTTACACATTTCCATTTAACAGAATTATGAAGGAACTACGGAGTGCATCAAATTACAAAACAGTATGTCTACATATTTAGGCAAAACAGTACATGTTGCATGATAATGTCTTAATTTGCCCAAG
The DNA here is from genome assembly GCF_001443285.1 of Poecilia latipinna. Lineage (NCBI taxonomy): Eukaryota > Metazoa > Chordata > Actinopteri > Cyprinodontiformes > Poeciliidae > Poecilia > Poecilia latipinna. The sequence continues at coordinate 110,845 of NW_015114399.1, read as the reverse complement.
TTTGACAGTTATAGCTGAATGAGCGAAACGCTAACTGATGCTAACTTTAGCTTCATTTAGCCTTTTCAAATTGTTTGTGTGTGGGGTAGTATAACTATGAAACGAGTGAGCAGTTAAAAGCCCATTCCTGCACTACAATTAACTAAACAATCTACTTAGGCAAGCTGATGAGCAGGATATACGTTTAAAGTGCTTGAAAAAGTTAGCATGCTAGCTTAGGGTGCTAACGTCGGTCGGTGTTCTGCAGCTCAGGATGAGAGAGGCCTCTCCTTAAATATAAATATTTAATATTCAGATATATAAGTTGCAAGTTTTCATCAAACACATAGAAGTTAACTGTTGTTTCAGAGACTACTTACTCTGCAGATTCAACTTCAATAGACATGGTTATTTATTTCGATGAAGCAGCCAGAACACACTCCTACCGCATGAAAAAACACGAAGAAGAGATACGGAAGTTATGGAAGGAACTGTGGCTCTTCGAAATAAAAGCTGCAAGCAACGTCGTATTTTTTTAGGCGTCAAAAAATAATAAAAATGGATAAAATATTTTTTAATAAACCTTAGGCTGAGATCGATAGGGTGCCAAAAGAGAAATACAATAATAATTATATTATAAAACACATATAATTTTATATATATGTGTATATATAAAATTATATATACACACACACATATATATATATATATATATATATATATATATATATATATATATATATATATATATATATATATATATATATATATATATATATATATATATATATCTCGGTGTTGTATGCAATAAGTATGCATCAAATAAACAAACAAATTAATTAAATATATAAACAAAAACATGTTCTTAATTGTTTAAATGTGCTAATCATTACACAGATGAAAATAGAAATAAACGGAACTAAATTAATTAAGTAATTACATGTGAAATGAATTATCACTTTCACATTTTTTTCATAAAATATCCATCACTTGTTGACGTTAATCTTGGAATACATTACACTTTATTTTGAAACCATTTTTTTCAATCGTCGTTCTATTCATTTATTTGCACCTCTTAGATCAATATGCATCCCTTACTTGAATGTCATGTTTATTTTGTCTTTCCCATTTGAAGAGTAGATAAGAGAGGCAGGCTTCTATGTCAGATCATGTCAATATAAAATAGAATACATAAATTTATAATAGTGTCATCAATTACTGTGTTACTCAATAAATCTGAAATTAGTTTTGATCTTTCTAAAACGTTCAGTGTGAGATTATACTATTGAAATAAAAGTTGAAATACAGTATTCTCAGCCTTTATATAGATATTTAGCAGAGTGCTAATATTTATGGAGCAGTTTGATCTCTGAGTTCACTCTTTCTGGTAGCCTTCTAAATAACATCAAAAATGTGATATATCTATTAAAATTACAGTAACATATCTTCTATAAGCAAACAACTAATTATGTAGCAGCACATTAAAAGTCCTTCCAATTACTCCTGACTCATGTTTACTTAGATCATGAACAAGGTTATTAAGCGAGCTGTTATTAACAGACTGTACATAAAATATATTTCCTTTAATCTAGAGTTGCTGTAGTTTTAGCATGTGTAGCTGTTGTCTTTTTCTTTTATAAAGCACTTGTTTATTTCTCTGCATGATCAACAGGGGCTGCTGTCTGCACAGTTATGACACAGAGGCCCTCTTGACTCCTTTTTCTCTGCCAGTGAAGGTCTTTCAAGGTTATGATGATGCACCACTTCAATCTGCAGGGTTTGATTGTTTTGGGCAATCATGACATAATCCTGCTGTGAGCCCCATCCACATTCAATGTCAATTTGGCAACAAGAACACAGCAGAGCCCGCCTGGTTGTATTTGTCTTTGCAGATGGAGAAATATATTGGAAAGTGATGAGGAGCAACAGAGAGGATGGGGAGGGGAGGAGCAATGAGGAGCAGCAAAGTACCATAACACCCCAGTGCTTCAGAATACATTAACATGAAGGCAGAAAAAAATCCATCAATGTATTTTCTGCCCTATTCTCTCATGACAAAGCAGGAGCTGTTTAGAGAATGCTTTCCAATGAGGTAGCTGCCACCGCGCTGGAAGACTGACAGCAGAACAAACGGCTGTAATTTAATCGCTTCATCCTTTGTGGGAAAAAACAAAAGATGATTCTAAATTTATGGCATTGCCAGTTTTTGACTATAATAAAATCAAATCTTTGCAACATATTTGGATAGCAGAAGCAGCACAATGAGGAAATGTTCTCACCTGACTGCTAAATTCATGAGTAAAACAGTTTATAAATACATGTTATGTGATCTGAGGTGCTGCTGAGTTGACCGTGCGGAAAGTTCCTCAACAACAAATCAAAGTGCAGCAGCTTCTTTGAAAGATGAACAGATGAATGAATCAATCGATGGCAGCGCTGCAGGGCCGGGCAGCAGGAGAGATGGATGAACCTGAGGAAGAAGTGAAGGGAATAAAATACATCAACACGAGGTTGGATCTGTTTATAGGTTGTTCACAAAGCATGGGGGAAAAAAATAGCTTTTATGGGTTTAACTGATAGTCCCGATTATCAAGGTGAGATAATCAAATCATCTTGCAAATGTGTATCCAATCTCAGCTAACTGTCTTTTTGATTATTCATTCATGAACTTTTTCCATATATTTTTATGTATTTTATGACTTGTTAAAAACAGATTTATGATTTTTCAAAATAAACCGGCAGATAAGAAAACTGAAAACAAACCCACATGGGAAATCTTACTCCAAATCATGAATGAGTTTCAACAAAATTTATTATAATGCAGAAAACAGATGAGCACATTTTGCTCATAACAGTAAATCTTTGAAGCTTCTTGTCAGATAAAGAGGGGATTACAAGTACAATATTGCTGAAGGAAGAGGATTTGGATGTGAATGAGCTGGAACAGGGAAGAATATTTGCATGGATATAGTTATTTCATTTGAGCTTTTAATAATTGCTAGAAGCAGCAAGAGAAAAACAAAATTTAATAACAAAAGTTGGATAAAGTATTAAAATGCACCATAATTTTGATCCAGAATGTTGATTGAGTAATATAATACTGAGGCAAATAACAAGAATATTAGAACACTAATAAAAATTATGACGTTAATAAAATATTCCTGTACGTAGGGACTCTTAACAACCTATTACTGCATAAGTCATGCATTATTCATTTCTCTACACTGCTTCAAAGAATACAAACTTTATATTTCACAGCAGTGTTTATTAGTATTTTTATTTTTCAAAGGTATTTTCTTTAAACATTTTCAATTATTTTACAAAATATCTCAAAGAAAAAGGGTCCTTTTGTGACCTGTTAAGACATGTAGGTTGTTTCCAGTTATTTATTTTATTTAATGAAAAACTCAAACTATTACATATTTTGAGAGAAATCCATTCATCCTTTAATGAAAATGCCCAAAGGATTTTCTGAAAGAAATATTGATCAGGATTCCTTAAGACCGTTTCAGACTCTTACCTCAGTCAAGATTCAGACAGTTGAAATACAGATGGAGCAGCAAATCAAAAACTTTCCGTTTAGCACTTTCTTTGCAGCGCCACCATGTCTTATTCCATCCACTGGAGAACAAGACACCAAGATATTTGAATTTCTGTTTGAGGCAGAGACTGATTTCTCCAAGCCAGTAAGCTTCTGTAAACCATTCGTTTGAACACACCAACACAACAGAGGTTACCAAATCAGACTCCCTCCTCTTCATGACTACATCTTGAATTATGATAGAAAAGTCAAGCCTTCCCTGGATTTAAGTTTGGCTTTAGTTGAGAACTGCAAACATAGCTCTCGTTTGAGAACATTATTTCAGAATTTACAAGATGATTGTAAAAATATTTTGTATCTCTTGGTTCACGTCAGGTTGACTTTTCCCGTTTCTGAAGAACCTGACAATCTTCCACTTATCCAGCTTTCTACATTTTTAAACACATCCTCTACAAGAGGGGAATTCAAATCCCGCTCTTGAGGGCTGGTGGTTCAGGACTCTGAACTTAACTACGTACTGAAGATGGGATTCAGCTTTTTGATCTAAGCCTCAAGACTGGACCTTCAGGCCTAGATTTGAAAACTTTTCATCTACAATATGTTGTTAAGTACGAGGTCTGACCAAAGTTTAATGAAAAGTAATTTTTAAAACGACTGAGAAAATAGCTACTGTCGAATGTTTAAAAGAAAGCCAACCTTGTTCAAAGTCAAAATTCAAGGAAATTCAGGACAGTTCAAAAGAAACATAATGTTACACACCAGATTCACCTTCAGTCTGTTTTTACATCAAAGATGACATTTTTGATTTAAGTTAAAAGTGCAT
>NW_015114399.1:87108-102310 GCF_001443285.1 Poecilia latipinna | reverse complement strand
TAGGGACATGTCCCTACCGTCCCTACCCAAACCTACGCCCATGCATCACATTACAAATAAATTCTTAATTATCTGTCTCCGTGAATCCTAGCTCCTTTCTTTCATTTGATTAATGAAATGTGAGCTTCATGTGATCTTTATCTCAATAAAAGTGCACTTTGCTGCAAACATTATGAAGTTTTTACTGTTTAAACAAGTAGTATTACAGGAATGTATCTCAAGAAAAAAGTTTTAAACACCTCAGATTTAATTATGTTATGCCAGATAAAGTTAGAAACAAATATCCTTCTGTAGTAATAAAACCGGAGGTACATTTCATTGACATGCTCAGAAACTTGTCCGTAACATTTGTTTACATTATTGCATTTTGTTTCGTTGTGGTTCAGTGAAGTTTGAATTTATTTTATTGGCTTTTGCAAAAACATGTTTTTTTTCCTAAGGCATTTTCCAGATGGAAAGGCTACACAGAACTCATTATAAGGAATAAAATATGTAACCCACACTTTTTGTTTTTGTGCCACAGAAGGTCTCAGAGATAAAAAGCCCATATTCAAGCTGCAGGAGGAAGATGCAAAAACAATGAAATCATAACTTGAGCTGCAGATTGAAAATCTGATTGGCTGGGCTTGAAGGCAAACATATACACCCTCTCTCATGCTTTATTTATATTTTCATCATGATTCTGCAATGTGAACTTGTACAGTGCATACAAGTACAATTTCTATGTCTTTTCAGGACTCATTCCATAAAACTACTGCAGAAACCCACTGAAATCTGAATGAAAAATATATGCTTCTAATAACAAAGAACTGCTGCTTTGTAGGGTTTTGTTTGTGTCTTTTTGAGAGCTTTCCTCTTGAGTGTACCTGGAGGATACAAAGAGCATGAGTCCATTGATTTGTTGCTAAGAAGCTTCTTGTAGCTACGTGCTAATGGCTGATTTCTGCTCCAGTCAGTCAGCCCTTGAGTCACAAGTGGGAGGTTGTAGAGGCGATCAGGCAGTTAGTGTACGAAAGACGTAGAACTATAAACATAGAGCTGGTGGAGGGTCAAGTTGTAAATCTTCATTTTCCCACAGGGAGTTCTTTATCGAGGTTTAAGCATCTGTCATAATGACATTAAATGATTCCCAGTGGATCTATAGCAAAGTCAAAATTAAACTCTGACACAGGAATAGTTAAACTTTATGCTCAAAAATCCAAATCTGATTTGTAGACCAGATAAAGACTGCAACTATATATAACTATATACCAGGGACACAATTTAAGAAATGTACCATAAAATAAATAAGGTTAATTCTACTGCTAGGATCTGTTTTAGGTGCTGATTTGTTTATTTTTATAACAAGTTTGGTTATTTTTGATAAGTTAGTGTATAAAACTACTTAAGATCCTAAAATAGGACTACTGATTATTTTCACTTAATGTTTTAAGGGCTAAACTGCTTTTGACCCATTTGTTCATTTTTATGGTATCTCTGACATTGTTCGAAATGTTAATATTTGGGGGGGAATTGGTTCTGCCATTGGTATAATTTTGACTGTATGTAAATATTTGATCTTCATTTATTATTATAATTGGTTTATTTCTACAATTAATATTTTACCATTTAAATCAAGGTCATTGTTTTGCCTGTTTATTCACCACAAGCTGACATAACTAATATAAAGCATGTGTTCTCCACAATATAAGGGAAATATGTATGACTGAAATGTAGGAGCAGCAAAAATAATCCCTTGATTATTAGTTCCTCTGGCAGTTTATTTAACTTTTAACACTGGGAAAATGCTTTGCTATAAGGGAAACAGTCTGTCATTTGGAATTATTTACTTTAAACAAACTCCAATATCTTGCTGAGAAGTTACTTGTAAGTTAGTTTTGTCTTATTTCAAGTGTACCAAGACATTTGCAGCAGAAACTAGACCAAAAATACTTGACAATATTTTGTGTTTGTTTTTACAGTGTACACTTATCATTTAAATCCTCTGAAGCAGAGCCAGAAAAAGAAGCAACCCTGCATCTCAGGAATTCATTGGAATGAAAGCGAACAAACCCACACAAAGACTCTTAGCAGGGTTTTTCATCCCACATGAAGCTTGCATTGAGGCGAGATAAATTGTAGGTCATCAAGGTGATAAAGCATGGAGCTTGAAATGGGATTGTGGCTGTAAGGCAGAGTACCAAGCAGCTCACATGTGAACTGATATATGTCAGTGCAGAGCAGTCTGGATAAGAGAGATACGCAGCAGCAGGGCACGTCTCCACCAGTGACAATGTAAACAGAAGCAAGCCACTCACTGAGTGAATGCTGCTGCCTCTGCTCAGCTGAATAGCTGCAGCGTCTGCTGTCTGTTGCTTCAGAGGAAAAGCCGCTGACACAAGTGGATAGTTCTGAGAGGGCTAAGCTTTCTCTTTTAACTGACAGGCCTATATTGTTCCACCTTTTACTCGTTCCAGTATCTGCTCTCATGTAAATCTACAACCCGGGGCCTCTTGTTTGTCAGCTCATTTAACCACCCACTGCAGAGCTTCATGGAGGTTTCAGAAACATACAGGGCATTTGTGCAAGCAATAAAACAATTCAAAAGAGGGTTTGGAGATTACTTTTTTAGGTTTTGGGTCGCAATGCTCATTTTGAGGTTTGAATTGTTCAGTTACATCAAATCAAATTGCAGAGAGGAAAATGAACAGAGAAGCTTTTTGAAAAGTAGAGTTGCATTGCAAAAACAGAACATTTCATCTTGGCCTAGTTTCTTGTGAAAATGTCAGTAGACTAGAAATAAGACAAAACTAACTTACAAATAACTTCTCAGTAACCTGCAAGAAGTTGGGTTAAGTCAATAATTCCTTATTTCACTTATGAGACATTTTCCCATCATGTTATAAGTGAAATAATCTGCTAGGGAAAATAGTACTTTTTTCATGAATATTAAGGAATGATTGGCTTAAAACAAGCTCCTATATCTTGCTGAAAGGTAACTTGTAAGTTAGTTTTGTCTTATTTTAAGTACACTAAGATATTTGCACTAAAAATCAGAACAGCAAGATTTTCAGTTTTTACAGCGTGGGACTCAGAAAAGTTTTAATTTTCTTTAGATGTCTCAACAAATTATAATTACTTGGATAAAATATTGAAGGTCACTTAGAAAATTAAACATTACAGGCAGAAGAAAATATGCAAAGAAACATTTTGTATTTCAGGAGATTTTATTGCTTTCTGCACCATGCTTTTGACCCAGTAGAGAAGGATTAATTTCCAGTGAGTTAGAAAACATAATATTGAGTATTTACTAATTCAGATGTTTGGTTTTATCATCTTTTTATGATGTTTAAATCTTTTAACTCCATCCATCCACAGGGCAACACAGAGACACAGGACAATATGTAAAACTGTTCCCAAAAAAAGTAAAATAAAAAACCTTAAACTTTTTACATTTTTATTCTAAATGTGTTCTGAAGGCATGTTTCGTTTTTCTTCCACTTGAGAATTGTGCACTACTTTGTACTGAAAGCCTTATAAAAAACTGCAGTTTGTCATTATAACAAGTGAAATTTTGGAAAGTTCAAAGGTGAATATGTTTTATACTGAGAATAATAAATTAATTAGTTTTTGTAACTTATTCAACTAATTGATCCTCATTCTGCTGAGTCTAGTGGGTCTAGAGATAATAGACACATTAATCTTTTGCGTACTTTTAATTAAATGTTTCTTGTTCAAAGACACAATCTTCTGAGATTAAATTGCTTCAGAAGTTTTTTTTTTTTTTTTTTCAAATTCACGTTAATTGTGTTAAACACAAACTGCGCAACATTATCGTGGTGAGAAACAAAGATGCATATAAAACTAATGGAAAAAACCAAAGGTGGAATAATTATTTTCAAGATATACAGCAATTTTGGAAAAAGAAACAAAACAATTTCAACTGCAGCAATCCAGTCCACCTACTGTATTTCATGGATGAATTCATTCTTGTTGTTTTATTCCAAATAAATTGCATGGGTGTTGCTGAAGAGCATTTTTATACTACATACATTAAAAAATCTTGTGAAGTGTAAAGCCAGACAGGATTAAGACCGTTCCTCAGAGGCCCACAATTAACGTCCATTTGTTTTCAGAAACCCATTCATCAGAGCTCACAGTGGGCAAATCCAGCAGGTTGAAATGAGGTTATTATGCTAAATGCAGAAAACAAAGAGAGGCTATTTACGGGTAATTAACATGGTAATTTCTTAGCAACTCCAACTATTTGCACAACGGAAAAGATGCAGATTCTGAGGATTTCCCTGCCTACATTTTTCTTATTGCTTCATTTCTAAACTGATTTGACCTTTTAGCATAACAGCCATCACCCTTGTCCTGGGGACTTATTGATGGGCCTACACAGACAAGTTAATGAGTAAATACTTCTTCTTTCAGTTCTTGCATAGCAGAACGCCATTCAAAGGAAAAAAGACACATTCAGGTTTAACTTTCCTGTTTTTTTTTAAGGATTACCTTCATATTGCACAACCTCCATCATGACAACACAGCATGAAGAGCAGAGGGACTCAAATAATTGTGAGAGGTTTGCTAGGAGAAAGAATATAATAATGGAATCCAAAAGATGTATTTTCAAACATACAGAAACTGTATGAAACATTTTAATCTTGAGTGATTACTCCTATTCCATATGGGATACTTTCCTGCAAAACTAATGCGTTAAGGTCTGTCACAGTGATGTTAGTAAGTTGTGAGGTAGAGACAGAACTGGGTTCAATGATTGTTCTCAAAATTTTAGATCAGGTTGAAAATCTCAAACTTTTTCATGAGAGCAGCTGCAGAAATAAAATAAGAAATCTGAAATGTTTTGCTGCTCTGTGCCCTTCAGTTTAAAATGGTACAAATGGGCCTGTGAGTCAAACTAAATAATAATAATAATAATAATAAATACACAGTTGCCGCAATTGTTATAAGTAACATATTTCGCATTTTCTGGCCAAATCACTACAGCTACTTCAAAGTAGTTATGTTTTTCTTTCTCTTCTACATCATCGTCTTCTCTTTTGAAGAAAATCACAAAAACCTAAATCCTTCAAATTTTTACATCCTTCAGTTTAAACTGCAGGAAAAGACATGGTGCATGGTTCTCTGTATGAAAACAAGAGTAGAAATAGAGGTTGATTTTTATCAGGCTGCTGGTGAAAAGGAACTTCAAGGTGGAAGAGAAATAGCAATGAAAAGACAGAAAGCAGAGTTGATCAGGGACATGACGAGATAGAAAAAGGGAGAAAAGAAAAACGTTAATGAGAGTGTGGATTGACAGGGGCGATCAGGGACAGGAGGAAGTGGAAGGACACGCAGAGATGGAATACTATTTAAATGACTGCAACCTTTTTAGATTAAAAAAACACTTATCGGAACAGGAAACTGTGCTTCAAAAGTGTAAATGGGACAGACATGAAAGGAATGTAGCACACATTTTAAAATGAAATTGTAAAATAGCCTTATATTTGATATCTTAGTAGATTTTTTATTTACCACAGAGTGACCAAGACTTTACGATAATAAACTCTGAGACAAAAACCAAACTACCCAGTTTGATAAATTAAATTTAAAAGGTTGCTTTTGTGTTGCTATGTAATTTCAAAGATCCTCAGCATAAACCTCACAAAATCTCTTACACCTGCTCTTTATAATACATATGTTTCTAGATCTACTCGTTGTTGTAAAGAATTTTAATTAAGGGGTAACAGATTAAAGGAGGCTGAATACAAACATAATTAGCAAAACTCAACAACTATAAAACTAAAACCAGGAGTGAGATGTCCAAATTATCACTTCCTTTTGCGAAACCATGCAGGTAGGTGTGCAACACAAAATGTGACCCCCATTTAGGGTGACATGTGAAACACATGTTGTGTCATTGACACATTGTGGGTATCAACATGGCCTGTTAGCAGAACTGCAGTTTAGGGTTAGCGCAACTAGTGGTGCTGATTATTTTGGGGAAAAAAGTAGAAACCATTTATCCATTTTATTCTGTTTTAAAAGTACTTTATGGTAGTCTATCACATCAAATCTGGTCAAAATGTTTTGTGATAAACTAGATTTAAAGCTATCATCAGTAGCAAAAGCTACCGAATTAGCTTGCTATGAATCTGATGCATTAAAAGAAAGGGATTTAGAGGTTAGCTGACACAAAAAACAATAATTTATTGGAGAAAGACTAAGAAGGACTGGCATGTGCTAGTCTACAGCCAGATGGCATGTGAGAAAAGACCTTCCCTTTCTTCCGCAGGGCGAAATGGAAAATCAACACCTTTAGAAGAGAGGAGCTGAGAGGAGGAGTGACAGTACCTCCTCTGCTTCAGGCAGCTTCCTGGGCACCAGAACTGCTGACTGCCCAATGCTGGGGAGCTGATAAGTCTGTAACATGCAGCAAACCCCTTGCACACTGTAGAGTGACAGTGCTGGTTTCTGCAGTGGTTTCAAAGCTAATAGGACAAGACATATGTATGTTTGTGTGGGTTTGAAAATAACAACCCTTATATGCTGTCATGGTATTTTAGGAATCTGTCACAAACTGACTAGTTAGCAGTTTTAAAAGGTGGACGAGTCAGAAAGCAAGAGGTTCTCATGGTGTGTGTGTGAGGAACCACACACACACACACACACACACACACCCACACACACACACACACGCACACACACACACACACACCCACACACACACACACACGCACACACACACTTTGGATGTTAACTTTAACATGCAGAACAACCTTTTCACCAGTCACTATAAAGTCAGTTCAGTTTAATTAAATAGCACAAATTCAGACTAAAACTCTTGACAATGCCATTTATATGGAAAATATGTTCCCAATTACATGCATTCCAAATCAATCCTAGTTTTAAAATAAGTTTAATTTTTTATTCCAATTGTTAAACTGTTTCTATGAACTGAATGGTTTTCTTCTGTATAAAAACAAAAGTAAACTATTTATTTGCAGATGTACCTCCTTTCTGTTTGAAAAAAAGAAGTCACAGTTTTGCTGTTTCTGCTTCACAATATGAACAAACTCTAAGGTCAATGTCAGTGCATTGCATCTCACATTACACTTATTTTGCCTGACATTTAACCAAAATATCTTTAACATACGTCTTTTTTTACATTATTGATGCCGTTAGACTTCTTCATGTCAGGGTTTTTCATTCCTGAACTGACATCTACACTCATGGCTGGAGTCAGTTTATTTCCCTCAGGAATCAATTATTCATGGCTGCTAGCTTTTATTTTTTTAAGAGAAGACTGACAAATTATATTATTCTTTTTATCTGTAATTTGATCAAGCTTTGTCACTGTTTCGCAAGTCCACAGCAGGGTTTATCCTAATGAAACCAGTATCTGCTGAGGGTTGGCATGGCAGCCTCACTAAAGAGATGACACTTTGAATAAGAGAGCTTGGGATGCTGGTGTTATTTATCCACACTGCTGTTAGATTTAGCTTTTTCATCAATCCTCTGCAGTTCCCTGTTGCATGATAGTTTGTGTTGGCAGTCATTAACGTTTGTACAGTGCGGGTCAAATGACTTTATTTTAGATCTTGATCGATTGTTGGTGAAGATCAGTTCAGTTTTCTGCTGTGTTTTATGGTGTTTAATATTGAGAAAGATTCAGCTCTTTTTGAACACTGAGGAAGTTCATTTAAATTCAGTTCTTTTCAGGATGCCAGCCCAAACACAATGTAAAACTCTTAAAATAACAAAATATAAAAAAATCTCAACCTCTACTGAAACTCATATTAATTGTGCTAAATACATGACTTTTGGAAAGCAACACTTTTTTACACATTTTTTTGTGGCATTATGTCCTTTTTATGTTCTGTTACATTGGGACTATTGATTAACCAGTGACTGTTAATCATTAATGAAATCAGGTTTGTAGGATTCCAGACAGGAATGAGTGCAAGGACACTGCATCTTATTAAGATGTTTTGTGCTTTTCTGCCACACAATAACAAATATTTCAATAAAATTATCCAATAAACATTTTATTTAAAAAAAAAAAAACAACTGCCAAATGTTGCCAAAAGCAGTCGACATCTTAACAACCCATTCAAACTTTTTTTTTCCAAGCTCAATGTGTTTAAAAGAATCTCAGTTGGGTGGAAACCCACCCAATCTGGCAACACAGCTTCCTTTACCATTATGGCTATCAAGTGATGAGCATACAGGGTGAGTTGGAGCAAACCTACTTAGACCTGAAACAGGGAGGGAGTAAAATTCACAAATTATTTCCAGTATCTGCTTGCTTAGTTAAAAGTCTAGAGAACTACAGAGGTCTTTATAAATTGTCAGGTTTTTTTTAGATCCACAAATTAGGGAGGAGTTTCTTTATTTTCTCCTTCAGTTTGGACAAAGCCACATATCCTGTACAACCCACAAATCTGAAACTTTCCCAGTTTATGTTAAAGAGTGATTAGTTCATATTTTAAGACTTAGAAAGTGTTTGAATATGCTCATGTGAAAGTTATTCCTTGGACTCAAATACATAGAAGCCTCAAAAGAAAGATCTTGAAATGACACAGGATGTGAGTAAACCCTGTCTTAGATGAATATCTTTATCTAAAAGGACAAAATCTCATCATCTGGGTTCTTTTATAGATGACCAAACTCATTCCCGTTAAGGCAGCAGTCCTGCTGCTGGGTAGCAAAAAACACGACAAGCAAAATATGAATGACTCGGGGAATTTCAGATTCAGCGTGATATTAAAGGTCATCTTATTTTCTTCAGATTATTTCTCTCTGTCCTCTTATTATTGCTGGAAGGCAAGGAGTCTTTACTCCTTATTTTCCTGCAAGTTTACTCTCAAACACATCAGTCTCCTGTCCTGAGAATGTTACGGTTGGATGTACATGAATTACCTCGCCCTCAGTAGTGAAATAAAATTACTTTGAGTGAAAACAGGAAACCTCTCACAGCCCTGAAGAGCAATCAGTCCTGGCTGCACTGCTTAGTTCACAATCTCAGCTCCATTAAAGCAAATGAAACGCTCCTAATATCCATCTTGTTGAAAGGTTCCTCGTGATGGAAGCATACATATCACTCTACACTTCATCCAAAAGAGTCAATAAGACTTAAAGTAGTCCCTCAAATAAAAATAAATGGGACTTTCAAAGTTGTAGTTTATGGTAAATTATGGAAAAGCTAATGGTGTTCATTTGTACACCAGAGCAAAAAGAAAAATCCCACTAATCAATATTAGGCTTATTTTAGAGAGTGAAATAAAAAAATAATTTTGGATTAGTTTTAGCCTTCAGATTTAACTCAGATTATTTCCTTTTCAGTGGGATCAAGTTTATTTTAGAGAAAAATCTATAAGATTTATTCTAGTGTGAAGGTTTTACTTTGAGAACAGACAAAGGTTGAAAGCATAAAAACGGTTAACTTAGACTGAAAGTGGCAACATAACCTCATAGCCAACATAGCAACTAGCCAACTACAATGTTCACAAAATTTTGATGATATTCCATTAAATAAGAGACACAATTAAAATCACGAGAATAAGTTTTTTCCACACAATAGGTCATTAAAAAGATGTCGTGCACATCATCCTCCACCCACTTCCTGTTGTCTTCCTCCTCTTTTCCCCGCTAATTGTAACAACCAGTTGTTGATCACGTGACGTGAAAAAGTGTTTCCATTGCAGTCTTATAAAATACACCAATTTCAATACAGCTGAAAACCACTACATGTCCATAGCATAAATTATTACTCAGACATTACTACTCTCTGTTATTATTGCAATGAATATCTTACTGATTAGAAAGTCCTTACACTATTCAAGCTAAATTTGCTACACAAATCATCAACAGCGAATTTTTTCATGTAAAAAACTCTTAAATGTAATTTCAGAGTTACAGCTGCAGCTGACTCTGATGACAAATCCTTTCCTTGTAAAAAGTCTCATTCACAGCTTAAAAGACTTACCAGTTACCCACCCAGATCATTGTCATGAAGCCTTGGCATAAATTCAAACTGGAAGACTCTCTGCATCATCCAATCGGTCATCTCACTCATCGTCATTGATCTATCAACGTGGGTCGAGCCACGTCATGGCCAATCACCGACCAAGATCCCGCTGATAAGGACCTCTCCATCCATGGCATCTTCCGCTTTCCACCTGCGCTCAGCCCACCTTCACCCCTTCTCCACCTCCTAACTCTTCAGGCTCCCATCCTTCACCAACCTCCACCACCAGCGTCGGGTCCCGGGGGATGAAATTCCTAATCAGCATCGGGAATTATTATTGCAGTTCACAGCTCGATGTCCTCAGCTGTGGCCAAAAAACTTTAATTCACGCATGTCAATAAACCTTTTTAATCGCTGTCTTTCTCCGTCTGAGTCTCTCCAGATTGAAATGAATAAACGAGTCCTTCGATGCCTCCAAATAAAACCTCTGCAGCACATTAGTACCATCTGACAACTTATCTGTTTGTAGCATCTCCTGTGTATAAAATCCTGGGCAAGTTGGTAAAGGCATGAAATTTCCAGAAACAAAACTGTCCACTGGTCTGAGCACTCAGTTGGGATTCGACATGTACTGAATCCGATTATTTCTGATTATTCCTTCATTATTTATTTGCCATTTTAACTTTTTTCTTTGAGTTAGTCAATTTATACTCATTGTTTGTTTTCGACTTTCCTTAGTTTTGTGCTCCTTTCTGTTCATTGTTTATGTCAGTCATCCTTGTTTCCATGTGTCTTCCTCTGGTTTATTGCATCTGCCTGTGTCCTGTTGCATTTGGGTCATCAATTTAACTCATTGGACCTTGATATTAATTTGACTAAATGATTTGCTAAGTTTGTCTGCAATAAAACAATAATGTCACATTTGTTCTTGAAAGAACTTCTGTGGCAAAATTCCATAGGACTAGTTCTAAAAGAACATCTTCAACACTCCTCAGTTTTTTTTCTCTTTCTGGAACATCCATTAAGCCATTAGAGGCTGCTGTATTACCTAGTGGGCTGTTTATGTGTTCATGACAGAAACTACTTCTGTTGCTTTGCTAGCGAAATGCTCATGTTTCAAAATGCTTCAATGTTTTCTCAGCCACCGTTTTCTTCATTGCAGCGAGTCTTTCCCCAAGGATCACCCGAACACCTCGGCATCTCCTCGTCTTATCTCCTTCCAAGTCACACATGACAATGAAATCTGACTGTTGAACAGCTACCTGAAAGAGTGATCATATGCAGCTTGTCTCTGGTGAATGCCTCGGCACAGCAGATAAGAGTTTTCCTCTCTGAAGGGTTGTCGGGAACCTGATTGTGCTCACTGTGTAAGTGCCACTTTATCTTGTTGCAAGGTGAAGAGCGATGCCATGAAATTCATTTGGCTTTTTGCTACAGTTTGATGAATTCTGTTCTCATGGAAATTTAAATCACTGAACATATAGTGAGACCGTGCAATTTCACAGTGAAAACTGAGAAAAAAACACTTTTAAAAGGGTCATGAGTTCACAGCTTTGCTGCATGCATGCTTTCATGTATTGATTTGCCTGCAGAGGATTAAAGGCACCGTCTAAGTTGGGGCTTTCAGAGATACGAGGCATAAGAAAGAGCTAAATGTGAGGCGAACATTAGCCTCAAGGCCAAACAAAAATGGTGCCGCTTTAATGTTTGTTAGGAAAATATATTCTGTTCTTGTTCTTATTTTTGCCTAAAATGTTTTATGAAGAAAACTGTAACAAAATTAGATTTTGAAATGTTTAAATCATTTTAGAGTTGTTTTGACATCTAAACAACTGAATGCAACATAGGAGACTGACAATTTCTGAACAATGATGAAGATGATTGACTTCAGCTTGTAGCTTTACTTTGCCCTTACTAAGAGGATTTATTCGGATGTACTCTATTGCATCACAAGAGTTTAAGTATCCAGTCAGAATTGTGCCAGAGGCAAACTGACGGTTGAAATAAAAGGTGTGGTACAATAAAGTAAAAATATATTTGAACCTGTATGTGTAGTTTATATTTAAACATGGCAGCCTTAAGTTGGCTTCTTGGGAACAAATATCGAAGTTACAGTTTCAGTCCTGGATTAAAAACAGAAACTTTCCAGATTATTTGAATGGAAGTGGAAAACATGGATAAACAATACATTGTATTACATAATTATACATAGATTTCTATTTAAATATTTACTTTGAAAGTTAAATATTTAGCTCAAAATTACATATATAGTTTGGAACTTATAAATATAGGAATAACATGGTGAAAGTATGACTTTTTTATGATGGGCAAAATTATTGCTGTTATTTTTTTACAGTGTAACTTTACTTAAATGAGACCCCATAAAACGTGAGGCTGGATCAAGGTTGAGGTTCATACCCGTCGATCAAAGCGGCCCTGGCTGTGCGGGTTTTCCCCGGTTTGGTGTCATCTGGGTCAATCCAGCTCCCAACGTCGAACCTCTCTCTGGGGATTGAAACAGAAAAGTTCCTCCCTTCCACCAGAACCTTCCAGAAATTACCAAGTCCCTCTCCGGTGGGTAAAAAAACACAATATGTGGAGAGAAAATATTGTTTTAATTTTCAGTTACATACTCATATGTCTTTACATTTCACATCTAACATAATAAACCAATAACTACATATCACAATTAAGACATGATCAATATCTATAGATAATACAGCTAATATTAAATATATAGAATATTCACTGGACTTGTTTCTTCAAGTCAGAAGAAACAAACTTATTAAATTAAATGATTACTTTAAAGCTTAATCTGCCAGTTTATAGTCTCTAAATCCTTTAGAGACGATAAAAAGACTTTAATTTTCTAACTGTAAATAACTCCAAACAAGCAGCTAGAACTACAAAGGAGTTGTTTCAATCAAAACATTCTAATGGTCCAGTCAAAGTATTGACCTAAAACACCTTGAAAATCTATGAAAGGACAAAAAATATAGATATTTTACAAAGAAGTGTAGAGAAACACTTCAATTTGAAGATACACAAAAAAATTTATTTTAAAAAAAAAAAGCTTGCATAATTTTTCTTTTTGTTTATATGTTGCTGAGTAATGTAATTTTTTGGTTGTTGCTTGTAAACACAAATATTTAATCTAAGCCTGTGCTAAAAGAAATAAAAGATGACAAAAATAACAACAAATAAATCATTTTAAATAAACAACATTGTTAATATAGACCTAATGTCTAGTGATTCTGTGATTAATGTAACAATATAATTATAAGAAAATCAAAAATAGATTTTATTTCATGTTAATGGTTATGTTGATATGTTTAATAAACCTAAATATTATTACTATTGATTGATTGATTGATTGAACAATTCTTACTTTTCGGCACACGGATAAACACAATGTTTCAACAAAGGAGTGCTGCACCTGAAGAATTTAACAGCATTTCACACGACAAAGCTTTTGACAACAGGAAGGACAAGACACTGGAGAAGGAGAACACTGAGCTTAAAAAGATGGTCGAATACCTCAGATGCAAATTCGATCACTTCAAGAATCGAGCAAGTGCTTGCAGGCCTGGACGCCTGGAAGCACAGTATCACATTCTTCAAAGACAAACCAGTGCTCACGCATGCGTGCGCAGCTAGTGTCGGTTCGTGCAGAGCTTAATGACAAAGAGCCCAGGGACAACAAAGTGAGACAAGAAGTGGAATCGTTAGAACACGTCCAGACGTGTCTCAGAGGAGAAGTCCAGGAGCTACTGACAGAGCTGAAAACAGCACAGAAGACTTTGGATCATCAGACCAGAGAAAAGGACGATCTCTGGAAAGAACTGCACAATCTTCGAAGCCTACAGGTGACAAACCGCCAAAGAATCAAGGACGTGTACAGAGAGAGCACAGAGTTGACTCATGGAAATGCTCTGCTTCGAGAAAGGCTGGCTAAACTCATACTCATTATCTTAAGGATATAATAAAAGATAAGGTTAATAACAACAGCATTTAAGTGTTAGACAGCCGCTATTACTCATTGTCAATCCACCATTCTCTAACTATGTATATAATAAACAGCCTCCGATCGGAGAGTAAACCAGCTAGCAGCAGTTTTAGCCACAGTTCGGAAAAATATCGCTGCCTGTTAGTGCTGTATTAAGTTTCACTTTCTATATTAATGTAAAATCACTGACATCTTCCAATACTGTTGTTTGTAAAAGCATTTTAAAAATTGACTTGCGCTATATGCCAAATAATTTACATATTCTGATATGATTAATAATTTCTCGTTTTGTTGTCCATCTTTCTCAACAGTAGCCGACCTAACAACCTACCATATCTGGGATGGTCTTGTTCCTCTGTCCATGGCAGGTTCAATCTTTTTTGATTTATTTCTCATGGATTTATGAAACTTTTTCAGTCAGATCAAACCCTAACCCATATCAGTGCTCCATGAAAACTTAATTTCCCTGCAATGAATATGCTCTCTGTGGACAAAATGGAAATCAAAATCTCAGTTAAATTGGGACAAGATATTTAATTTCCTCATGCTTCACATGGTCATCTGCCCACAGCAGGAAACTTGACTGTTGCTTGGAGACACAGAGTTTCCCTTCATCACTTTAACAGCTCAGTTGTTTGTACAAGAAATTACACTCACAAGACTTATTAAAGTGGAAAGACAGATCTTCACTTTGTGTGTATTACACAACTTCTTGCTAAAAAATATAAAGCAGCTGGCCGCTTCCAGAGTGCCAAAAGTATTTATTTTTTTCATGTAGAACTCTAATTATTTTCTATTTTTCACATTTTGTATTTTAATTTTCTATCCGGACATCTTAATTTGGGTTACTTAGAGTTAATTAGGTTTTGCGAACACATTACATGGACTGATTTGCTAATTAAAAATATACTAATGGACTTCCGCGGATGCAGTGTAACTGAGCAGACGTGCCCGACCTGCGCTCTCTAACTTATCCATTAATATAATATAAAAAAAACAACGCTAAACCAAATCGTGGACTGGGTAAATAAAGTCTAAAAGACAAGTAATGTGGAATGGATTCACGACTTCGGCCATCCAGGAGGGACTCAGAGTAGAGCCGCTGCTCCTCCACGTCGAGAGGTGGCTCGGGCATCTGGTAAGGATGCCTCCTGGACGCCTCCCTGGTGAGGTGTTCCGGGCAGGTCCCACCTGGAGGAAGCCCCGGGGAAGACCCAGGACAGGGACTATGTCTCTCGGCTGGC
>NW_015114399.1:66914-84674 GCF_001443285.1 Poecilia latipinna | reverse complement strand
AATCTGTTGCTAGCAAAGAAGTGGTAGCCAAGGCTAACTCCAGCCGAAGCGAGACTGACATGGTGGCTCGGGACATGGGTTCAACTCCGGATGAAGAGGGAGATACCCAGTTCGGGGGAGTACTTCCAAGTGTACTCAATTAAATACATGAATTAAATAAGAGTCTTTCAGAGAAAATTGACTTGAGCTCAGCACAGCTCCAGACTTCCATCAATGGAGTGAAAGCTACGTTGGACAAAGTGCTAACGAGGGTAGCAGAGGCTGAGAAAAGAATCAGTGAAACTGAGGACGCCATATCCGAGCCGAAACAACTGACGAAACAGTTGAAAGGGGACGAGTTCCTAAAAAAGAAAATCGAACAGCTTGAAAATTATAGCAGGAGAAATAATATTTGAGTGTTGGGACAAAAAGAAGGCTCTGAGGGAACAGACCCTGTGAAATTCTTTACAACCTGGATACAGGAGCTGTTGGGGTGGAAGTGAACATTGAACGAGCACACAGAACCGGGACTATGGAGCCTAGACCAGGTGAACCACCTTGTACCACCCCGAGACCAGTCTTGGTTCGTCTCCTGCGATTTCAAGATCGTGAGAAGATTTTGACTTTGGCTAAAAAGAGAGGAAATGTCAGCTTCGACAACAGGAAAATTAGCTTTTTCCTTGATATGAGTCCAGAATTAGCCAGACTCCGAAAACAGCTGCTAGCAATTAAAGCAAGAAACATCCCCTCCTACCTCATCTATCCGGCACGTTTGAAGGTCCAACTAGAAGTCGGAGGACCCCACTTTTTCGACTCCGCACATGAAGCCGTTAAATTTATCAACAGCCTGGCACAACGGGAGCAACAGGTGTCAACGACCAGTGATCACTGACTATTAACACTGACTCAGAATCCGGAGCAGAATGGAGGGATAAGGTGTCTGTCGTCAGGTCTACTCCAGACAGTGAATCGGCTCCTTGCTGGCTCCTGGACAAATGGTGTTACAGTGATCTATCCTGATCCTTCTAATTACATATGCTTTATGTAATCGGGCTACCGATCTTTTCTATGTTACTTTAGTTTTATACTAGGGAGTTAGTGAATACCATTATTTAAGGTACACTGGCTAATTATGTTTTAATCTTTTGAAAGTTTGGAATGTTGCTTAGAGTTCATTGGTTTGCCAATCTTTTACTACAATGTATAATTGCCCCTACATCTGGATGGCCAAGGAGTGTGATGGCTAAGATGTATATTTCAAGGGAAATTCGATAGCGTTTGTTTTTGCAATTATAAATGTTATGAGAGCTTACAGGCTCGGTTTATATGTTAGTTTAGAAAGAAGGAGAGGCGAGCATCTTCGAGTCAGTATGTTAGGATTATGTTTGGTTGCCAGGATGTTGAGCTGGCAATCGAGAAGAGTGGTGAAGGTTAAATCTATTGTCTTATCCTTTTGTGTCCTCCTTTGTCCCTGTCCTCCCCCCCTGCGATCCCTACCAAAATCAGAGAGACGAGATGGAGTAGGATTTGTTCATTTTGGCTTTGGTTGGTTACTTGGAGAAAGAGGGAATTTGCTGGTTGACTTTTATCATAGCCAATGTTAATAAGTCCTTTGAAGTTGGTAACATTTAATGTTAAAGGAATGAATAGCCATATAAAAAGAAAAAGAGTCTATACTTACCTGAAAAAATTAAAACCAGATATTGTTTACTTACAAGAAACACATTTGTCTGGCAGGGAGCATAAAAAGCTTAAAAGAGATTGGGTGGGACAAGTTTTTTTTTCTTCATTTAGTTCAAAATTGAGAGGAACAATAATTTTGCTGTACAAAAACATCCCTTGTGATTAGCTCTCAAATTTTCAATAAAATGCTTATTTATGCAGTGTTATTATCTGGGAAATAGGGTGTTTCAAATGGAAATGATGAGCGCAGGATGGACTCAGATTTATTTTACACTTTGTACCAGAATGGTTTTTCATGAACATTTGGTGGTACAGCAGAAAAACGTCAGTCTGCACTGAAGATTCACAGTACTGAAAAAAATGCTATTTAGTCGCCGTTGGATCTTCTTAAATGATCCAACTGTGACTTTAAAACAAAATCTAATTCAGTTAAGACAAAAAGGAACCAAGAGGAAGTTCAAAAGTGACCCACTTTCGCTGTGGAGGAATTTAAAGATAAGTCTCTCATCCTGTGACAAAAGACTTCAGCTCATTGACACTGCAGCAGCAGCTCTATTGAGACATATAACCTTTACACCAAGGTGAAACAAAATGATGAATGGTAGAGCAGGGAAGATGGATCCGTCCCCGTTATCAGTGTTGTCAGCTCAATCTCTCCCCATGAAAGACTTGTAGTTTCAGTCAGCAAGTATTAGTGTGCAATTTCCAGGTGTGACCAGGCAACAGCTTTGCAGTTATTTGGCTCCAAGGTCACCTAAGAAAACTGGGATTTATTTTGTGTCATAAAGGGTCAAAATATTGGACACTTAATATGATTTTTGCTGTTGCTTTGTGGATTCGAGACTTTGCGAACTCTCAATTTAACAGAAAGTGAAAGACAGAGACATGAGGCAATTTTCCACCTGTTAAAGTTATCTTGAGTGAAATGATAAATACATTTAAGATATAGAGTGGATGATGCTGTTTGTTCACTAATGTTGAGAGTTATAATACTTTTGAATTTTTTATTTGGGCATGCCATTAGCATGACATTGGGAAGAGCAGTGACTGCCTTGCTTTGAAAGCCGAACCTTGCCTTTGCCGAACCTTAGAATGTAACTGACACCAACTGACTCTTTTTTAGAGTGAGAAAATGAGTGGATTTTTGACCCCAAAACAATTTTGAAATCGCCCTCATGCCTACAAAAATCACTCTATTGGTATGAACGTTGGTCATGAAATCGCACTGAATGCCTGCTCCGGTAAAATGTTTTCGAAATTTCTCTAGAGCTTACGGTTCTCTGTCAAGGTGCATCAGAGCAAAATCAAGTGACAGGGTAAACACTCAGGCTCTCAGCCATTCATTTTCATACATTTCTCAGAAATTTCAGAGCTCAGCGCACACAATCTTTCTCTCATCACTGCAATTACTGTGATTGAGCTACAGATATGAATCGCAGGACTATTTGAGACGACAAATAGCCCTCTCATATATATTTGAGGCAATGAAATTATAATTTCATTGCCCCCCACTAGTGCACTGCCATGCGCATTAGCCTTTTTCCTAAAGTTAGCTATTAGCTAGCTTGCTTATTAATTAGACATGTTTAGTATAGTGAATGGCACAAGACAAATTAAAACAACATGCCAGTGATGCTCCACATGCTACTGCCAGCATTTAGGCTAACATTAGCATTTTGGCTAAATTTAGCTTATACACTCATTTTAACATTGAGAATGGCATAAGTCCATGCTACTCAACATGCTTGAGGCTCTCCACATGCTGTTGAGTACATTGCAGCTTTATTTAACTTTCTACAAATTAATGCTAATTTGTAGCATCAGAACACTAGGTTCCAAACGACGGGCACACTTTGGCAGGCCCCGGTTAAATTTCTTCAGGAATTTTCTAGTTATTGTTTAATTTTATTTCATTGTGTCTCTGTCTGGTTCTGTTACCTTTAATCAGCTTTTGGAGTTTGTTTGATAGTTTTTATTAGTTGCTATCAGTTAGATATTGTTCACTTTCAGTTTAGTTTTTGTTAGTTATAGTGGTAGTTTTAGTTTTTAGATACTTTAGTTATTTTTTTATGTGCAGAATTACGTGTATATCATTGGTACACATACCTTTTTTTTTAAACATACACATTTTTAAAATAAATTTTAAAAAAAATGTAAATAAAAAAAATCACTCAATTATTGTTGAACAACAAATGTCTGGTGTTTATCCCAAATTTTTCTGTTTCCATTTGCGGTCTTAGCCGTCAGGAGGAGAAAGGAGTGCCGTAATTTGTTAACAGCTGCTGTAAACGGCTTGTGTGGGAAAAGAAAAAGCTTATTGTTTTATACTTGATGAACATGTACATTTTTCATGCATAACTAAGTGGAAAATGTAATGTTCTGTAGGTCAACTTTCAAAAATGACACCTAAACATACAGAGAGGAAACATTAACGTGTTTTTAAGCAGGTACAGTGGAGAAAAAAAGGTGTACTTTATGTCAGTGTTTCACAACAGCATTAATGTTTGACTTGGCACTTAACTGAATTACTCACCGGAAACAACCTGGAGCTAAATGTCAACATGGAGAAAAGTCATCTGATGTCTTAATTGCTACCTGCAGTATCCAGTCAAACTAACCTCTTTGGATCATAGCAAATGTAAGGCATATGAGGGGGATTTTCCCAACAGCTGCGCATGCTGCGTTCAGGTACAGCTGGGACATTATACTGTCAAAATTTCAATAGAGCTCCACAGTAATTAAATATGTTTTGTCTAAAATATGGACACATTGTTACCTAAAAATATTTAAACACTAACTTTCACTGCTTTTAAGTGGCTATTTTTTGTGTAATATATCTGCTGTATCTATCCAGGTATTGACAATGTCTGATTTATCCATAAAAGAAAAGTCAGTTTTATTTAATTTTCACCATTTAAGGTTTTATAATATAATGAAAACTGTATTATTGTATTTATTTTTATTATTTGAATAGTTCACACTAAACTAGGTTTCTCTAGAGAAATTTAACAAAAATCTGTAAAAATATGATGATCATTATCCTTAATTAAATGTTTGATGCATATAAGATGACAACATTTGGTACAAACATTTGTTTCAGTATGGTGATGGGGTTAGATAGCATTTATCAAAAACTGGAACTTTGAGCCCTTTTGGTTTTGTATCTGGAGTTATCACTGATACGTTGAAATCAGCTTTCTTGGCAGGGCTCACAAACATTTATTGTGTCTGTGTGGGCACAGTGACTACGAAGAGACAGGCACATTTTTTTGTCAAAATGCTTGGGTTGTGTACAATGGCTTTCAGCTGGCAACTCACAGCTGGAAAATGTAAACAGCATAAAAAAGCATAGAGTAATATGTCTTTGTCTTACGGTGAGTGACAATAGAGAGCATACAAATCAAATATAAAAAGAAAATGTGTTGTATTTGTGTTAAGGCTACGTGTAAGATAAGTTTTGTGTGTCTGTTGACCTAAAACATCGATTGTACTCCTGACAATTTGTCACCACAGTTAGGTCTCATCTCCCTGACATGATGGATGGTTTGACTAAAAAACAATTTTCCTCTGCTGTCCCGAATCTGCTCCATGACACAAAGACAACAACGTCATCTCTTTTGATGCTCAAAGTTTGTCACGACACTAAAAACCAATCTTTTCTTGTGATTTGCTGCAGTCTTCTCCTATATGTAGCCAGCAGTGCATTGAGATAAGTCAATGTATGTCCCTGCACAGCCACAACATACGACAGCATGAAAAACACTGTCACGCACAGCTGCAGTGTGGGCTTGCATCTCGTGTCAAAGAGCTCACACACTGTCGCCGCTTGCTGTGACATTTCTCTGTAGCGCCACATGCCAGCTACCGAGGCGTCAAGTGGGAGGAAAATGTCAGGTATTTTCACCTCCATTTAGTCCAGAACAGGTGATTCAACTGCAATAACATGTTGCTTCGGATTCATGCCACGGAGCTGCCAGGTTAAAATGCAACCTTTGAAGCTTTGTGTGGATTCATCAAGAGCACTTCTATAGCAGCTGGGAGTTACCTCTGATTTGTGTTTCCACTTCAAGCACTTCCAATCAGTTTTTAGTGTGGAGTCAAAAGGTGATATTTCTAAAATGTGATATAATTAGGGTTTAATCATACACCAAAGTTATTATTTAGAGGCATTTTTCAAAGGTCAGACTGAGAGTTAAAAGTCATCTTCGCTGTACAGATGAGATATTTAATGCTTCTGTGTTGCAATTTCATTTCTGACAAGAAGCGCTCCCATATTTCACCTGCAGCCCAAAAGACAAATAAAATTAGATTTGATTTGATAACGCTGTTTAAGATTAAACTTTCTCCACCTGGACTTTAGCAGCGTCCAGGCAGACATCTGTACTCTCTCAACGCAGAATTTGGCTGAAAAAACTAACAAGATCTCCTAAAAATTAAAGCACCATTACCTAAATAGCCACCACTATCAAGTTGTTCTGTAGCTTTCATAGATACTTTCCTGCTCACATAATGACAGAGTGATTGTGTGCTGCATTAAGACCTTCATAATGATGAGAAATGACATGGAATGAATGACACAGCATGCTACAAATGGCTCGTTCTTGTTATTGGCTCAACAGCCTGTGATTTCTCTAACAGCCTGTAATTTCTCATTGTGATTTGGGGTGGAGAGAAGAGGAAAAACACACGGTTGGACAATTCACGCTGAGTATGTGTGTCTCTGTTTGGATATAATGAGTAAGTCTGCAGCGTAAGGCGCTTCAACTGGGAAGAACTCCCTGATGCATTTGTGGAAAAAGGCAACAGTGAGGTAAAAATTATAAATTATTTACAGGCAGTACAGTATAGTAGGCATGAAATCACATCACCCACATTTCTACACACATTATCACAGCCCAGTTGTACGGGATGTAGAGTAAAATTGCCTTTTTTAGTACTGTATGTTTTCTCTTTAGGTTGTAGGAAACTCCAAGGCTGAACTGGCTTTGAGGCGTAAGTAGAAACATGTCATTCATCTCAGCGAGTGGTCGCACGTCTCAGCTTTAATTAGATTCCTTGGAGAGATGAGAGTGATGCGTCCAACTCTCAGTGGCTCATCAAAGCCTGCAGTCGATCGGACGGAGCATCATGCCTCTTGTGGTTGGGCCTAAATTAAAAATTCATGACGGTTTATTTTCTTGATCTTTTTTCAGCAGGAGTTTCCATTTGTTAAATTGTAGTTGGATAAATTAAAGAAATCTAATAAAGATACATGCAAGCGAAGCTTATTTGTATAGCATGTTTAAAATAAGCTACAATGTTGACTAAAGTGTGGTATGAAAGTCCTAAAATAACAGTATTTTACCATTTTCTTCCCACCAACAGACTGGATTTTATTTTTCCTTAGATTTTAATGGAGCAAGCAGAAAAAGTGTAAAGATAACATTAATAAAGAGCAGGGAGAAAAACAACATTTTCTTTTAAGTTTTTATTTATGTGTGGTTAAAAGGAAGCATTTCAATTGAGTTTCATAAACTTTGGCATAATAAAAATGTTTTGGTCTGTTCTGGACACCGCCTCTCGCCCGTTTGAGAGCTGGAGATAGGCACCACCATGGATGGATGGACGGATGGATGGATGGATGGATGGATGGATGGATGGACGGACAGACGGACGGACGGACAGACTGACTGACTTTTCTGGGTTCTAAAATAACTGTTAAGTAATACATAGAAATGGACTTTTAATTGTTCTTTAGAGCTGGGAATTAGAAATGATGAAATGCAGTCCAGGTTCTTTATAAAAATTGTGAAATATCCCTTTAATTTAGCGTCAAATCAGAGTCTGATTTGTGAATAACCAGCCAGTCATGATCATATTTTCTTTCTGTGCCAACACGGTCTTTACAGATGAAATATTAAACACCCCGAGAGCCCCCTCCAGATCATGGCGCCCTGGGCAGAGAGCCATTTCGCTCAAAAACAACACTCAACATGACTTCATGTGTAAAAGCATAGAAAATGAAAAAAACAAGTGATTTTAAATTCCTACTCAGGACCCAAACAGGATGAAGACGGCGGGTTATTCGTATCAGTGTCTTTAGTGTTTGACAGACAGATGTAATTGCGTCCCACTGACATCATGTTTCATCAGACTAAAACGAGAATCCCCTCTGCCTTCTCTGTAGTTCCCCAGCTGATGAAATAACGCTGATCAATAATAAAGAAAGAAAAAATTAAACGTGGAAGCCAGAATCCTCCTTGAGATGCTGGTAATTAATTCAGCTTTGCTCTCAGACTCTGTGGGAAAATAAATTAACATAGAAAAGCAGTTTAGGATCTGAGTAATTGTGCCAATTATTTTCAAATATATAATTTTAGGTGACAATTATCTACATATTGATCAGTAAGTTTTGCTGGTGGGATGCAGGGAAATTAAAATGTATGGTGAAGTAATCAAATATAAACAGTGTGTTACGACTTTTTTAAATTAGTTGCTTCCCACCAGCAATATTTAAATCAACCAAATTAGCTCCACGTATAGTTTTATGACAGCATCAGAGCAAATTTGTTTCTAATGTGTTTTTTATTGCTGAGGGCTAAATATTTGAATAACATGAAGGGAAAAAAACAAATATAAAGTATTCTGAACAAAAAAGACAAACATTGCTCTTAAAGAATGGCGTATACTGACTGATGATATTTTCCTGTGATTGTCGAGTCTTGCAGGTATTTAGAAATGAACCTGCCAAACCCTCAAGCTTTTTTTACATATTAAATGTCAATTTGACGCTTTGCATTTCTTCTATTTATATAGCTTCTGCATGTTCAACATTTACCTACCGATTTTTTTCTTTTATTTTACCAATTCACCTCTGATGTGCAGCAATACAGATAGGAATGCAGATAGGAAACTTTGATTGGGCAATACTAATTACAGTTCCATCAAGGAAAAGACAGAATGGCCTAAATGTTGCTTATTTTATATGACGTATGAATTAATTTATTAGTAACTTTAATTGTAAGTTATCTGTTAGTGTTGTTTGGTTCATTTTGTTCAGCAATATGTAACGGCTGGGTTCCCATTTTGTGCCAAACTGCTCTCATCTACTTCGTCTTTCGTTGGGTAGGTCTGTTGTTTTCTGTTTACCTGTTAGTTTACAGTTTTGACTATCAAACCTAAACTTTGTGTAGTTCATTCAATTTCTTTTGAGGCCCCTGTCATATTTTTTTGTATGTTCTTTTGAATTTTATGGTAAATAAACCCACCTTTCTAAAATAAGTACAACTTTGTCCTTGTGCTTTACTTACTTGGTCCATTACACCAATAAAAGTGAGCTCAACATTGCTTCGAATGAAAATAAACAGTCAGGAAATTAAAGTAAGGTGTGAACATATCATTAGACGCAGGTAATAAACAAATGGTGCTAAAATGTTAAAACTAAAATACCAACACTTAATTTATGCCACTTCAGCACATCACAAAAAAAGGCAAAGACTGCAGAGAGATACGGTCCCAATCGAAGGCTGAGTGGTTTAAAACTTGTTAAAGCCTTCAGACTTTGAGCCGACGCTCTTACAAAGGTCTTTGAATTAAACACGACTGGATGTGAGCCTTGAGCGCTGATCTCTGTCAGCAGCTGTCAAAAGCCGGGGCTCTCCTATCACTATTTGCTTTTGACAGCTGTGTCGAAATGAGGGGTCCACTGAGGCATGGGGGCCCGCAATCTGCTGTGGCTTTGTGACAAAAAATATTCCTTGCAAGACAGTTTTCCTCAATAAAAACACAATTTATTTGACACCAAACCCTGCTGGGGACTTGTGACTATTAAGTTATCTTGTGATAGATTTTCATATGCCTACATTTATTTAAAAAACAGAATAGACTAAATGGACAGGTGCTTTTTTGGCACTCTTTGATTTCACTCCAACTTGTTTCAACAAAGAGGGTTGAACATATATGTGATTTTTTCCCCAGATTTTCCACTGCTTTGTCTTGCTCTATTGCATAAAATCTCAATAAATTACATTTAATTTTGTGATTGTTCAGTTGCAATATGAAACTAAAGTCTAAAGTCTTTTGTAAAAGTAATTCCTATTGACAGTCTTACTTCAAAATTTTCTATTAGAAAATAAAATAAACGTACCCATCGTTTAAAAAAAAAAAAATTGAAACCAGAGTTTTCTGCCAGAAGAGAGAAAAAAACATAAATGGCATTCAGCTTTGCAAATTATGCATAATTCAAATGTATTTTAGGTATCATTTTGTGCTTTTCCTGAACCAAACTATCTAATGAACAAAAGCCGCAGTGAAAAGACGACATGGTGATACTTCCTGTCATTTTTATGTAAATAAGGTAACAATTAGCTAACTTTTGAGCTTTTTATCTAAGCTGGATGTCATCTGTCTCCCAATTTAGAGTTATGTAAATAGCATTTCCTCTTGTCTAATGCCACAAAGTTGCAACAAAAAGTCAAAGTTTATGGATCACATTATTCATCCAAATCTTAATTTGTCATGTGCTGCATAATGATTCTGTGCACACGTTTTGTTTCAGCAGTCGCAGGACGCCCCCCGTGATCTTCTTCCTTCAAAACCAGTTCAGCTCCTATATGCTGCTTTCTTATTTGCATCAGTATTTGCAGAATTTTTTTAGAGCTGTTGTGCAATTTCTAAATGTTTGTGTTTTGTTCAAAGTGTGTCCTGGCTGTGGCGGTGTTTTGTTTTTGACATGTGTGTCCGTTTAATGGTCCGATCAACATTTACTGACCTTTGGCTATCCACAGGAACCCTTTATCAGGAGGAGAGAAAGCTATTTTCACATTACTACTTATCTAGATAGTCATAGAAAAATATATTTTTATCAGATTGTATAATGTAAATATCTTATGAGCATTTTTAGTGAGGAATCCCTGCCTTTGGACACCAGCAGTGATATTTTGCTCTGAAAGCGAAGCCTCTAAACGGTGTGGTCAGACTGACAAAAGCGGCTGCAGCCAAGAGACATTGTGATTCATGGTGACAACAAACTGCAATCTGCTGCAATGTCTGCTCTCTCAGGAGTCATCAACTGGGAAGGATTGCAGTTCCTGTTCCTCTTCTCTTATCAGCCCCAATAATGTGGCAGATTTTAAAATGTTGATTTTAATGACAGAGTCCAGGGATTACTAAGCTTTCATTAAAGTTTTAAAATGT
The DNA here is from genome assembly GCF_001443285.1 of Poecilia latipinna. Classification (NCBI taxonomy): domain Eukaryota; kingdom Metazoa; phylum Chordata; class Actinopteri; order Cyprinodontiformes; family Poeciliidae; genus Poecilia; species Poecilia latipinna. The sequence continues at coordinate 73,838 of NW_015114399.1, read as the reverse complement.
GAAATGGATAAAAAAATGTTCCAAACAAAATCAAATTTGATCAAATGTGTTGCTTTACACCCATGTGTTCATGACGAATGGCTTGAGGATCACCTAATATGTTATTGCTTTCATTTTGTTGGTCTTTCAATCTTCTTCTGTTAATATCTACAAAAGGAGAGAAACACCTAAGGCAGACTTTGTTATCTTTTCTTCAGTTAGGTAAATATATCAGAAGCCAGGATAATTTCTAGGTCAAGACTTTAACTATAATAATTATTTATAAAAGTCTTGGACTTTTAAATAAGACTAAGCTGCCATAATTGATAGATAATTTTCCTTTGACACACAGCTGTTATCTGAATTTGCAAGTACTGCCAGCATCTTTGTGTCAGGGTTCCCAGATGCTGTAAAACCAGCAACCATTTCCCACATATGTAGACTTATATCCATGAAAAGTAATGTTACTGTCATAAGAAGGCAGATTAGAGCAAATCTCAACTTCCGAAGAGCAATTTTCAGGATTGCTCTTATGATCACTTATTCACTTAAATAGTAACAATAAAGCATAAGAGTATGGCAATATGTATTGTTCCCAGTAATATCTAACTTGTTGTTTTACTCGTGAGTCAGGTGCCATTTCAGTAAAATGTTGGAGTTAAAGCTGCAGTGTGTAACTTTTTTTTTTTTTTTTTTTTGCATATTTGTTGAAACTATTGCTACGTACTGACAGCATAGTATGAGACAGTCTTTGAAAAAATGTTGAGCTTCCAATGCTCATTAGAAACAACCAATCAGAGCCAGGAGGCATGTCTTAGCGCTGTCAAATAAATATGTAAAAAACATTTTTTTCTTAAATATGCAGCTTTAAGCAGGAGCAGTGAAATAGAGACTGTGCTGGTCACTGGCATCCTCCAGCCCTCTGTGTGATATGATCCATTCATCTGAGCCTCCAGTCTCCTTCACACAGCTTTCCGTGTGTGAATCACGAGAACAGTGCAAAGGAAAAGTGGGAGAAACATCTTTCTTTAAGTCCACTTATTAAGCTGAACAGCAAGGAAGCGTACTGTGAGCTGAATTATGACTGACTCCTACAAAAAAGCAGTGAAAGCTGTCCTGCAGAGGCTCTGTGGAGGAAAAATACCAATCACTGTCAAACAATAAGGCAGATTGCAGAGTCATGAACAATATTGGTGAGTCAGTAAAGGACAATTATAATAATGTAGACTATGTAAAACTCAGAAAATGCAGTGTGAGCTGAGTTAGTCATATTTTTTTTAAAGCAGTTTTTTATTTTCACATAAAACATAAGTTAATTAAATAAAAAAAGAAAACAGGCTATATAAGTGTTTTAAATGACTAGTGAGTAGACCTGTAATCCTGTAAATGCATAAAAAAACAACATATTTTTTACATTAAATCAGATTTGGTTGTATTGATGTTTTCATTGAAAATTATTGTTTTATTAAAATCAGCCCAATGTTTGAACATGTTAAATGTGAGAAAATGTAACATCATGAAATATGGAGTTTGGCAAAAAAAAAAAAAAAAGTAAAGCAGTTTGGAAAAAATAAAATTTCATAGCAATCTACAAGTACTGCCAGCATCTTTGTGTCAGGGTTGTATTGAAAAACCTCATACAACTTGTTTTTCAAGTTGTATGTGGTGTTTTTTAAGGGATCACATTCAATTTATCAAAATAAACAGGTAGACTTTACTTTGAAATTACTTAATTTCAGGGATAATGTAAAAACAAGACAAACAATTTTGTCTTTACTGAACACCTATGATGCTCGGAAAGCTACTTTTCAAGTTTTTCCAAACAAGTTGGTGGCACTTTTAAGGAAAAAATACCTGCTAACTTCATTACTGATACACAAGACAATTTTTTTTCCTGAAAAGTAATTCAATATTCACATTTAATGTTGGAGAGTAGGGAAATTAATCACAGCTGAATTTAGACTCAAACAAGTTGCTGATCAGCTGATAATTTCTTCAGTCCATTTAGCTTTAACAATTGAAAATATGCACATAAATCTGCCTTTGATGTGATTTTTTTTCTTGATCTTACCAGATGATAGCAAAACCAAACAGCCATTTTTAAATCGCCTTCCTCGAAGCGCCTTTCCTGCCAAGGTTTGGAACAGCAAAGGAGTCATTTAAATGTGAGGACTGTGAGAATTATGGGCAAAAAAAAGTCAAGTTGTAGATTTAAAGGGTGTCCTCAAGCTGGATTGAGTGACCCTCAGTCAAAATTAAGGCTCTTATGAATGCTAACTGCAGTCCAGTGATCATTAGGTCTGCATGAGAAGTGCAGGCCTAATGCAGGAGGTCTCTGCTCACCACAAGACCCACACATTGAAAACTTCACTGTTTAGACTGTACAAGGGAACAAATGGAGAAAGAAAGGTTTGGTTTCTGACATGAAAATGTGTTTATTGTGGAGGTTCTGATGGCTTTAAACTGTTTTGTTACAGTAGCAGAGCTACGCACTGCAATGTTCTTTCTTTGACATGTTTTTTGGGGACTATACAGCATGTTTTACCTTCACATATTTAATCATTGCTCTGCTCTACTCTAGGTCTTGCCTTTTGCTCCAATTTCGTATTTATGCATTTTTCAGCTGAACTTAATTGAGTTGCTCGCCTGATCCAATTTGAGTTGCTGACCAGTCCAAGATCAGTAGTTTGAGTCCTTGCTCCTTAAGTCAGGATATTTACTTTTCAAGGATGAGAAATGTCCTTGAAATGAACTACTGGTCTTAAGGTAGATCAGGTGTATGATCTACTTTAAGACCAGCTTCTCAGAAAAAAACAACAATTCTTTGCAGTTTCCATTTTTTCCAACAAACAACCTGGCACAATGAATATGTAAATTTCAGGATGATTGTGTGTGCACAATGTTCAAAACTAGGCAGAAGCTCAAATACATCAAGAGGAATCCCTGTACTGTGTCATAGTGAAGCGTCTATATTTAGCTCTGATATAAATAATCTAAACTGGAAGGTGTTTTCATGGCCAACAGCTGAATTTGTAAAACAAAGCTGTCGCTGCAGGTAATTAACATCAGCTAATGTTTTGACCAGAGCTAGCAGGTGCTCCCTGCTCACCACAAGGTCCCACACAGAGGGATAAAGGCTAACATATGATCTTCAATACCACTCATTAGATGACCTTTTAAACAATTGCTTTGATTAAGCTGCACATTAGCTTCCTGCAGAGCTGCTCGGTAAGCCCAATAAGCCAGGAAATCGACCTCAGGGACAGCACAGCAAGCCTGCAGATAAAATCTGCTTAGTTGATGAACCTCAAGAAAGAATGATAAAACTGTGAAATATCTCATTCATTTTTCTCAGGCAGTTTTTATTAATAATTTCCAAATTATTTTCTGCCTTCATGCATGTGAAAAAAGTATTTTTCATGCAAAATGTATAATATTTAAAGGGATGTGATTTATAAAACTAACTTTTAAATAGACGGCAAGTTGTCTGGTTCAATTCTTGTTTCTTTTAGGTCTTCAGTGATGTACAACCCAGAAATGGTGACAAAATGTACAATAATTCAGGTTCTGGTTGATAACTTTTTACACTTTCCCACTCTTCATCATCTCACTCAAGCAGGCGTGTAGCAAATCCCGAAAAGCACAAACTAGCTGCATGAGTTTTGATATATGTCTCACATTTCCCTCCCAGAAACTGAGCAAACAGCAACAGTCTGTCACCATTAGCCAAACCGTGGAAACAAAAGAAATCCATCGACTCTCTCACTGGAGAAACCTTTTCCGTCAGCAGAAAATAATCCAATCTAGCCACGTAGGCAGAAAAAAGTTTTATATGGAGAATTTAGGAAACAGTTCAATTATTGAAGAAGTGGAGGGACTTCAGACACAAAGCAGCTGAGGTGTAGTTCTCCCAACTCATTCCTTCTCCAGCTCCTGTCTCCCGATATTTGCGAATTAATATTTTTTTCTTTTTCCCCTGCAGGTTCTTGAAAATGCAGCTGTCAGGAATAGTATCCTTCTTCCCATGATGCAATTTATTATTTAACAATCCTCATCCTTTGATCTTCATGTATTACAATGACAGCAAAATCTAAAAGTTGCATTGCAACAGCGTTTTATTAGAAGACTGCATCTTCACTGGAAGGAACAGAATGTTATTAAATGGTTCTGGTTTGGTAATCTTACCCAAACAACGTGGACCTTAATAAAAAGGCCACATAATTGGGTGGAGAAAAAAAAGTACAATCGATTTGCAGCTAATTCTAGCAGATCACTCTCTTGCCTGCTGTAATTACAGCATCCATCACACATAAAGAGGCATGCTCTCAGCACTGACACCTTTAAGGCAGATATAGGAACCACCGCTGCTAAATGGGCTCTTTAATTACAGACTGCCAGCTGGCCTTGATACAGAGTATGAACTCCAGCTCTCAGGCGTACACAAACAAACCCAAGCATGTACAGAGACCATCACACACTAAACTTCCATGGCACCCCCTTATTAAACCGATTAGCAGATGTTCTTGGCCCCACTAAAAAGTTTTACTTCCTCTTAACTTTTATATTGAAGAGTGATTTTCTCATTTTGGTGTCAAGCTTAAGTCAAAGGAAGCTGGTCTTTGAAATGTAATCTGTGAAGACACTTCAGAAAACAGGTTACATTCACATAAAGCTTTACAGACCAAGTTAAATTAAAATCAATGCGGTTCATTTCAAAGTGATGTAATAATAATGATATAGGGATAAGTATGGCTGAAAATCATCAGTATTTTGTATTAACATAAATTCCTCTCATGCTTTTTATTGATTTTAATGGAAACAAATTAACTGTAAAGAAATTTGACCCGACCAATAAACCCTGTGGTACTCTGGAGAGAGGAAGATTATTTTTTCTCCTAGGAGAGAAATAAACAGGAGAGCATAAACAGTGTGGTCATCATCAATATATTCATACTGAAATGCTTAAATGGCCCTTATTAGCTCATTAATTCTTTAGAAAAGAAGTGTCAGGAAGTAAAATTTAAATAAACTTACGTATAGCAGTAGCAATCAGATCATCAGTTATGTTTCTTTGAGAAATATTGTACTTACAAATATTAGATCATTTCAAAATGACTTTAAATAATTCAGAAAAAGACAGCTTAAGATATATTTAGTAACTTCTGTTTGCTTAAGTAAAACAATTTCTAGCATACTATGCAACAGCTTAGTGCATTGAAGTCTATGTGGTGATTTACATGATTTATTTGCACAATAAAATATTCATTGTCCTCTAAACGCATTTAAAATGTATTAAAAACTTAACACTATATGCAAGAGAACTATCATTAATTTTACTTTCTGCTTCTGTGATTAAGTATCAAGACTCTTTAAAAAATAAAACAATAAAACATATTACAGCACACTTAAAAACCAATAACTTTTGATCTCTTCCTCTATTTATTAGACAAAGTCAATATGAAAATGAAAACTTAACACTAATACTTGTTGTATAGTATTTATTTTGTTAGTAAATCAGCAATATATTATATAAAATCTAAATATATTAAAAAATAAATTAAATGATGGGGGAAAACACAGTGAAGTTATTTAACAAAGGGATTGCGTATTTTTTCTATAACTGTCAATTAACATTCCTTCTTCCTGAAGTCTCAAAAATCCTAACTTGCTAATTGGATTTCACTTAATAAAATAACACAGAAAAGTTTATTCTACTGGACTTTTTTTTGGCAAAAGTCTAAAATAAATCTGCAGCTGACTATTCTTAAATAAAACGTCCCCATCTGCTGCTCCTCAGAGTCGGCCTTTATACGTCTGATGAGGGATTCTCCCTGCAGTGCCAGAGGTTCACTGAACCACATCCAGCATTGTTGCGTTCAGCTACATCCTTGTTTTCAGATAACATTTAAACTTGTCTCGGCAGATGGACTTTCACACTGAGCTGGTTTCTGCTGGAGGCTTCTCCTTGTTAACAGGGGTCACTCCTTTCAGAGACCCAGAATCACGGATCGCTGGAGTTATAGCTTATAACTACAGTCAAAAGATACATGACTAATGTAATGGGAAGGTATGTAGTTTAAATTAAATCTACCTAAATGACAGGACTGAAACAGCTGTAAATTCGTTTTGATAGAGTTATAAACTAAATTAAGCTGAACTCAACACTTTAAGCCTGAAAAATCATTATAAACCGAATAAATTAACAACAATACTAACAAGCAATAGAAAAAATATTGAAAAAGATAAAATTATCTGCATTGAAAAACATTAGTTGTTTTCAGCACTGAAGATATTTGTTTATATTGCCTAATCAGATTTCTCCCATCATCATTTGATTTAATGTTGTTTCAAATACCTACTTTAAATAGCTTTCAAAATACAATTTCATCAATATTCTGTTGGTTTCACCATTAAATAGAGTAAACACAGAGAAATATCCTCAGTTTTACCAAACAATGACTAAACAGATTTGTCTTGCAACAGATATGACATAGTTCTCTTCAGGTCTTAACTTAAGAGTTTCTTTAGTTTTTTCTCTCTAAAAGGCTCAAAACTTGTATTTGTTGTCCTTCAACAAGTTTTGGATTTGAATAAATATTTAATTGAGGTTGAGTCACTCTCATGGGATTTTAATGAGGCTTAAAAAATTACTTTATTGTGCTACTAAATAAAATCTCTGTGATAATAGCAGTTTTCTCACTTTAATGCATGAATGTGATTTCTCAACAGCTGTTTAGTGAGACTTTCTATCTGTTTTTGTTACATCCTAGAAAAGCGCAGAAAATTCGTCATTTATCTTTTTTATCTCACAGAGAAACAGAAAAAAATTAAATTTTAAGCTCTTACTTGCAATAGACCAATATTTTAGGAAAGACTGATTTCAATTAAAGTCAAGGGCGTAGGTTCGGTCTAAGTTTTGGTGGGGACCTATATTCAGCCTGAAAG
>NW_015114399.1:58059-62823 GCF_001443285.1 Poecilia latipinna | reverse complement strand
TCCCTACCGTCCCTACCCAAACCTACGCCCATGATTGAAGTGGTAGATGTTTTCAATAAAACTAAGATTAAAACTGGGGCTCTGTGCTTAGTGCCTACACTTTATTCTCTTCTGATTATTATTTGGCAGAATTTTTTTCTAGGGAGACTCAGAGTCCTATTTGACAGGATAATCTTCATTTTATGTCAATGTTTTAGGATGTTGCATTACATTTTATGAGCAAAAAAAATCAATACTTTATCACAGTAGTTTCAATCATGTGTGCAGGGAGAAGAAATGCATTTTTTAAAACCTTTCTACTGAATCTCATAGCTACAGAGTTTAAAGTTAATTATTTTTGCCTCAGGAATCACTGTCCAAAAAGAGTTGATAAAGTAATGTTTTGTTTAATCTTTTTTGATTTGATCTTAGTAGTTTAGCAAATCTACAGGTAATGAATTATGCTCATAATAACCCCTAGAGTGAATCAAAATTAATATGTGTGCCTTCTTCTCATATTAATGAGAAGAAGGCACACAATAAGTTGGTGCTTATTAGTAAATGAACTAAAAACTCCACAACCTTTAATTTGGTTCATCCATCCAGTTCAGAATCACCATCTGGGCTAAATTTCTGTTTTATGTCGCTCAGAGATTGCTGTTAGTGTCTTCCTTTATGTTGTGAATGTACAGCTGATTCTACTGCACAATTAACTCAAATCATCAGATCTTACCAAACTATGCAAATCTTAGCTGGTTTCCTTTGCTACCTCGGGCTTCTTTACATTATGTACAATTCGTTCTTTTTTAATTCGATACAGACTCGAACTAACTGACTTGCCCTAATTCTTCAAAATGTTACCATTAAATGAAGAAGAACTAGGGGAACATGTTCTCCTTCCTGTGCACCTAAATCCCACAGGGAGGTGAATACTGCCACACTGAAAACATCCAAATCTTCATTTACCAGATTTCTAAGATAGAAAAGCTTTCTTTTCTGGCACACACAAGACCTGCTTAGTCTTTTTTAATAATCCAAAGCACAAGCATAATTGCGAATTTTCATCTCTTTGACAGATCTCTGTTGTGGGTATTTTGGCAAAGCAGATTGCATTGTGTTCCTGCTTACAACCAAGACAAAATTAGACTGAGAGGAGGGGAGGGAGATGGAGATTGCACAAACAACTGTATTCCACTGATGAAGACGCATTGCAGATGCACAGGGAAAGCAACAGACACCGCCGCTGCCATCACGTTTCTGCTCCGTTCTGCTGCACAGGGCTTTAGAAACTCCCTGGAATGTGGCTGTCACTGAGAAGAGCTTTTAACTATTCCCTCTGACTGGTGTCACACTATTCCCCTGCTGTTTCAGGGTACGGCTTCTCTTCTTTTTGAGGGAGATGTGAAACCAGATGAGGTAGAACAGCAAATCTTTTTCCATAGCATAAAGCCAGGCGAGCTGGTTCCTCATCTGGGGTCTACATACAGCTAAAGAAGTTTAAAAGTAAAACCAGGTTTCAGTTTAAAAACTCATTTTAAGTGAAAAATATAGGAGATTTAGTTTTATCAGGTCTAGATTGTTGAGGTTATCTTGATTAAAAATTTCTTGTGGACATGTAACTGGATCTTTATAAAAACAAACATCTCCCACATCATTAAAAAAATCATACATAGAAAAGTTTTCATCATGAAGTCACAGAAATGTCACTGAGTTGTTTTAAACACGCCACACTCATAGGGGGCAGTACAGCGCAAAGCTAAAACCTACACTGCTTCACAACAAACACAACTTCCTGTTAGGAATTAGACATGGTGCCAGGAGGTCCGTTTGTGTGGACAGATATATAGGCTGAGCTACTTTTAAATTGCATATTGAGTATAAAGTTATTAAAATACAAGACGTCGATTGGGAATCAAAACAAAGCAAGTATGATTAATTAGAGCACTATTTGTTGCAGCCCTAATACTCCATTTTCCCATTTACACACAAACACATATAGAAAGTTATCTCAAATTTCCACTTTGATCAAATTTTTAGAAATAATTGTTTTTAGTGACAGTTTGCTTGTGGATGAAAAGCCAATACGTAAATATGCGACTTTGTGGACTAGACCTAAATATCTTTATCTGGGATGCTGTTATTTCCAAAATAATTCAAACCTTTGGCAGATTTAAGTTTAAAATCAATCTAACAAAATGTTCCACTTAATCATCTGAAACTGTAAACTTAAACTTATGAGTCAGGATAGGAGATAATTGATCATAAGCATCGAACAGGAGAGGACCGAGGTAAAACTGGTGGAGATGCAAAGAATTTGGATGGGAGCAGTCTGTTGTTGGGACAACTATGAGTCGTGTACGACGCAAAGCTTTTATGGTAAAGTGGCAAGAACAAAGTAGTTGTTGAAAGGAAGCCATAAAAAGTTCTGTTTGCAGAGCTAGCAAGTGGAAAATGGTGGTCAGATGAAACCAAAGTGGAACCATGTGTGGAGGAAAACTAACATTCTCCTTTCTCATTGTCATCCATGGTGGTGGCAGCATTGTGATGTGGGGAGACTTTTCTTCTGGGACAGAGAAACAAGTCAAACATTAAACTAAGTATGATAAATGGCACTTTTCCGGTCAAACCAACCAAACCAAATCATCTTTACATGAGAGCCACATTCGCAAACACTCATACAAGTTTATGTAGCTCAGTAAGTAGCTCAGGTGTGTTAGATAGGACCATGTCAGCTCCAGAGGAAAAAGAAATGGCAACAATACCAACAGTACCTTGTTATCTTACAGCTATAGTTCACTAAAAGGTGAACAATAAACATTTAAAAGCTCAATATTTAGGCATAAATGCTGCAGACTATAAATCCTTCCAGCGCGACACAAAGGCACATCATGAAGAAACATGGAAGATTTTCCATATTGAGTTTTCATGTCCTCCCTGTGCATGTGTGGGTTCTTTCCAGGTACTCCAACTTCCTCCCACAGTCCAAAAATACAACTGTGAGGTCCATTAATTTCCCTTAGCTGCCAGATAAGCAGGTTCAGACACTGGATGGATGGACATTCTGTATGAAATGATAAAACCCAGGCCACTTTATTTTGTTTTTTACAGCTCATTTGAACAGCAGGGATTTGCTCATTCCTACATGAGGGTGAAGAAATGTCACAACCTGGACAAAAAACAAGCAGAGCCTTTTCAATACAGAAAATAGTCTCCATAATTACATATTGTTGCTTTTGTCCACACCTTGGTGTTCTGCCAGGAAATGTTCAATTAATTTTCAAAACCTTGAATGAAAAGAGTTATTACCCATTGTTGAGCTAAAATAAGGAAACACAACTTAAATTAAAGTTGTTAAAGTTTACTTTTCCAACAGGGTTGATTAAACACTGTTTCAGTTGCCACAAGAGGAAATGACTAAAAAGTTTGTAGAAAGCTTTGTGTGTAAAAGTGGAATGGGGATAATAGATGGGTAGTCAGTTTTTAAGAAATAATATACAGCTATTTTTTATTATTTTCATGACATAAATAGTAGAAGCAGTAGCTCGGGGGGGAACTGAGGATGACCTGTGGAGAAACCTGAAGAAGAAACAGCGGTCTAGAGTAACCTAGGTTTCCTCAAGTACTCTGTAAACCATATACACTTTTTGTTTTATAAGAAAAGCAAAACTTCTTGTGATCTTTACATTTACTTTTCTTTGACATCAAGCATAAGTGTCCTATTTTTCAAGCTGTTCATCTCAGAAGCAGCTCAGAGTTGTAGGAAATATGTGACAAAACTTCAAAACTAATGATTTGAGTTATTAAATGAAATAACTTTTAAATAACATTCTAAAGTATTCAACATGACTGGATATGTATTGACTTAATTTCTTAAAAAGATTTTCCCAGTCAAATCAGAGAATTATCTCAGTTTTGTTCCTCTTTGTGTTCATCTAAGCACAAAATGCCACAGAAATAGTTGGATATTTGTTGATATGTGTCAAAATGCTCTAGAAAACACTGTATAAAAGCAAAAGGAAGAAAGAGAAGCTTTGCCACAATGATTAGAAGTTTGCTTCCCAAAATGTATTTTGCAATTAGAAAACAAGTTGAGTTTGCAGGTGGTAAAGGCAATAACAGTTTTTAGGAGATTGCAGTTTTAAAAGTCCTAATTAGAAAGCAAATCAGAGGATGTAGTGCGAATTAAACGTTCTGCCTTCACACCATGCGAGGAATAAAGTACCCATTTAAAGTCACAAAGCCAATGGAGAATAAAATATGTTTAACAAATTAAAAAGTATCCTTTTAATGTACTCTGACTTAGATGGAAGCTTTATTAAAAAAATATGTGGATCAGTTTTACTTAATGCTATATCTTCTTATTCTTGTCTAACAAACTTCCTAATCTTGCAATTATTTAATTAGTACACATTCATGTTGAATGTGGAAAAAATTTAAATAGAAGTTGCTGAACAAATAAAATGCACTTTTTTTTAAAGATCAACTTTCAATAGATCAATTTATTTACTAAAGTCTGCTAAGAAATACTTACATTTTTTATTCTAAAAGGGGGAAATTGCAATTATTGACAGACTGAATTTTATCACATTTTATCAAACTGAACATTCTTGCTCAGTTTTGTTCTGATTCTGTTGTGAAATCTTTCAGCTAAGAGAGAAAACAAAAGCAGATCTGCTGAGCTGTAATTTAATTTAATCTAATCTAAAGCAACAAGATCTAATTGAATTGTCTGTTTTAATGACACCACTCTTCCTGTTTCTGTCGTATGAACAAGGATGTTGCTAC